>NC_133328.1:183763072-184028845 GCF_042186555.1 Aquarana catesbeiana
TAACTGCAGTGATAACAGCTCTGCATAAGATCTCAGCCATATCATTCCTTGCATCCAGCAAAAAAGGCTGGGAAGGGGTCCTCAATTGATCATAGGTGACGATTCCCTAGACATTCCACGTCATTCAATATCATTCATCTCCTCCAGATTCTATTTACATTAAAGAGAATTTATTTACAATATATACATTCCAATTCCAATCAACATATATTGTCCTAGGTTTGATATACCTACAGGCGGAAATAGAGTGTATCTGTACCAGAGAGTAGTACAGGGGTGGGGGGGGGGGCGACACGGGGTATCCGCACTGGACAATAGTTTAAGATTAAGGGGGCGCACCTATACCTTCCATTATCCTGGTTACTCTACAAAAATGGTCTGAAGCTTAAGGAATCATTTAGGCCCAGTGCGTGTGTAGCATTCAGTCTAAAGATCCATTTAGCTAACCAGGATAATGGAAGGTATAGGTGCGCCCCCTTAATCTTAAACTATTGTCCAGTGCGGATACCCCGTGTCCCCCCCCCCTCCCTGTACTACTCTCTGGTACAGATACTCTCTATTTCCGCCTGTTGGTATATCAAACCTAGGACAATATATGTTGATCGGAATTGTAATGTATATATTGTAAATAAATTCTCTTTAATGTAAATAGAATCTGGAGGAGATGAATGATATTGAATGACGTGGAATGTCTAGGGAATCATCATCTATGATCAATTGGGACCCCTTCCCAGCCTTTTTTGCTGGATGCAAGGAATGATATGGATGAGATCTTATGCGGAGCTGTTATCACTGCAGTTATGTTCTGGCGGGCCCCACCTGGCATGGTTATCTGTGGGCAAGGAGGCTTTTTGCCTGCTTTAGCCGCACTATGGTGGTGGAATCGAGGTGGGGGCGTCGGGGGGACCCTGCCATTTATTACCCTTAATATGGTGAGAACGCGCTTGGTTGTAGCATTAAAAATTATTGTCTATTATTGTCTATCGATTGAGGATGCTCACTAGTGCAAGTGGGATCCTGTATATATGGATATAGTGCCAATGATGACGGGCCGGCTTACATATGCGTACTGTTGTCTTTGAACTTGTTCCTTGATGTGATGGCTATGCTCCTGGTGCCTACATTTGGTTTCAGTTTAGTTTTTGTTGACTGGGACGATCCATGTATGACACCGCTTCTATGGATAGCTCTTATTCTGCATCCTGTTTCCGGTTTCTATACAGCTCCAGATGATTTGGATGAGAGCAATCAGTTGATCTGCTGTTGTTTTGGCGTCAAACTGCCTTTATAATCAATGTTAGCAGTGGGCTCCTGTGAGTTGTACCTCTCCTGTTGTCTAAGGATATGAATGGTCAGTAGTGGCGGTGTGTCCCTGGGAGCCATATCTCTCCGGTTGTCTAAGGATACTAATGGCGAGTCTGCTTTGATGGGTTATTATTACAACAGTTGTTTAACATTTAGGGCTTAGTTTTTATCTACCTGTTTCATCTTATATTTGTATGTATGCTTTCTTATAGCTGGATATTGTCAGCAGAAGCGATATAGCAGTAGTGATCTGTGGTTGTTCACGCCGGACTCTTAAGCAATAGATGCATGACTTCCTTTGAAGTAGATCAGTTCTGGATATATGTGGGACGTCTCTTGTGGCGGATAGGAGTTGTTTCTTTTTTGACAACTGCATTCAGGTACAGCAAAAAACAACTTCATAGTAACTTTTTAATGCCTGCCCACTCTTTTTTGATGTCTGGGAATATATGCTCAACTATGTAATATGAGTTACCTTGTGGATTTTTTAGGTGCCCTGTATATTATCCCTTTGGGGTTGGAACCCTGCCAGCCAACCATACTGAGTCACTATATATTTTGTAGTAGAGGTCAGTATCAAATATTCTCTTATCTTGTGATATCAATAGAGTTTTGGTTGCACTGTAAGTAGTCTGGAATACAATAATATTATGTTGGTTAATGCTCTCACCTAGGGGCTGCAGTATACCAGCATCAGTTCATCCATCGATTCCCCGCCCCCCCCCTTTTTTTGACATGGGCATATCGATTCCTTAGAGGTGAAGTGGGTGAAGCTATCTTGTGTAAGTTATTTGTTTAATAAGATATATATATATATATATACACCTCTTTTTTCCCTTTTTTGGGTATATTCTGATTATTTTTATAAATTTTCTTACATGATATATGTGCACTCCATACTTGTCTGACATGAAACTATTCTCGGTGTCATCTGTTTTTCCCCTCCAGGTTTCTAATATAAGGTTCTGATGTTACTAATTACTGAGCAATCGGTTCTGAAGAAGCTAATAAGTGAAACGCGTCAACCTTTTCTGTGATACTTTTTGGAACTATTGTATTGAACCTCAGATTGAATTGGATGTTTTTACTATGGGTTTTTTCTATGTATAAACTCTGTTATAATAAATCTATTTTTTAATTAACTTGTGTAAAAAGTTCCTCTCTAGTACCGCTATAATCCATCATGTCGGTTCTCTATTTATGCAATGTTTAGTAAGGATGAGGTACCCCCATAGCCTTAATGTCCAGCTTTCCGCCATGAAATTACACTTTGCTAAAATGTAAAGTAGTGAGTGTACAGCTTGTATAACAGTGTAAATGAGCTGTCCCTTCAAAATAATTCAACACACAGCCATTAATGTCTAAACCGTTGGCAATAAAAGTGAGTACACCCCTAAGTGAAAATGTCTAAATTGGGCCCAAAGTGTCAATATTTTGTGTGGCCACCACTATTTTCCAGCACTGCCTTAACCCCCTTGGGCATGGAGTTCACCAGAGCTTCACAGGTTGTCACTGGAGTCCTTTTCCAACTCCTCCATGACAACATCACGGAGCTGGTGGATGTTAGAGACCTTGCACTCCTCCACCTTCTGTTTGAGGATGCCCCACAGATGCTCAATAGGGTTTAGGTCTGAAGACATGGTTGGCCAGCCCATCACCTTTACCCTCAGCTTCTTTAGCAAGGCAGTGGTCATCTTGGAGGTGGTTTGGGGTCGTTATCTTGGAATACAGCCCTGCGGCCCAGTCTCTGAAGGGAAGGGATCATGCTCTGCTTCAGTATGTCACAGTACATGTTGGCATTTATGGTTCCTTCATTGAACTGTAGCTCCCCAGTGCCGGCAGAACTCATGCAGCTCAAGACCATGACACTCCCACCACCATGCTTGACTGTAGGCAAGACACACTTGTCTTTGTACTCCTCACCTGGTTGCCACGACACATGCTTGACACCATCTGAAACAAATAAGTTTATCTTGGTCTCATCAGACCACAGAATATGGTCCCAGTAATCCATGTCCTTGGTCCGCTTGTTTTCAGCAAACTGCGGGCTTTTTTGTGCATCATCTTTAGAAGAGGCTTCCTTCTGGGACGACAGCCATGCAGAGCAATTTAATGCAGTGTGTGGTGTATGGTCTGAGCACTGACAGGCTGACCCCCCACCCCTTCAACCTCTGCAGCAATGCTGGCAGCACTCATACGTCTATTTTCCAAAGACAGCCTCTGGATATGACGCTGAGCACGTGCACTCAACTTCTTTAGTCGACCATGGCAAGGCCTGTTCTGAGTGGAAGCTGTCCTGTTAAACCACTGTATGGTCTTGGTCACTGTGCTGCAGCTCAGTTTCAGGGTCTTGAAAATTTCATAGCCTAGGCCATCTTTATGTAGAGCAACAATTCTTTTTTTCAGATCCTCAAAGAGTTCTGTGCCATTAAGTGTCATGTTGAACTTCCAGTGACCAGTATGAGAGAGTGAGAGCGATAACACCAAATTTAACACACCTGCTCCCCATTCACACCTGAGACCTTGTAACACTAAAGAGTCGCATGACACCGGGAATGGGGAAATGGCTAATTGGGCCCAATTTGGACATTTTCACTTAGGGGTGTACTCACTTTTGTTGCCAGCGGTTTAGACATTAAACACTTCTGGATTGCTCACCTGCTGTCGTTATACATTGGTACTTTGACGTTGAATACTGTTGTTATGACAGCAGATAGCTGCCATAACTCCGGTATTTTCTGAAATGGCTAGCGGTCCGCATTAAGATAAAAGTGGTCTCTGTGGCGGATTTGCTGCGAGATCACTTTTATGGGCGGTGGGAGAGGTGACCTCCCCCCGGAGCCGTCGGTAGCGGCGGAGACGATCCGAACCTTTCCCCTCAGAGGCACTAAGTTGAGTGAGGGAATGATGGCCCCCACTCTACTCAATGACGTTGGATGACGGAAGCAATGTCAAACAATTTAGGTGTAAATGTGAGATCTGAGGTATTTTTGATCTCACGTTAAAGAGGTCCTGTCATGCTTTTTTTCTATTACAAAAAATTTAAAGCGCCCCATCCCTCCATGTTAGAGCACAGAAGCGAACGCAAATATAAGTCGCGCCCACATATGTACCAGTGTTGAAACCACACATGTGAGGTATTGCCAAAATCGTTCGAGCGAGTGCAATAATTCAAGCAAAAGTCCTCCTCTGTAACTCAAAACTGGTAACCTGTAGAAATTTTAAAACATCGCCTATGGAGATTTTTAAGTGTCAAAGTTTGTCGCCATTTCACAAGCAGGCGCAATTTGAAGTATGACATGTTGGGTATCAATTTACTCAGCATAACATTATCTTTCACAATAAAAGAGAAAATTGGACTAACTTTATTGTTTTATTATGTTTTCATTAAAAAAAATTGTATTTTTTCCAAAAAAATTGCATTTGTAAGACCGCTGCGCAAATACAGTGTGACAAAGTATTGCAACAACCACCATTTTATTATCTAGGGTGTCTGAAAAAAAAATAATGTTTGGGGGTTCTAAGTAATTTTCCAACAAAAAAATTATTTTTACTTGTAAACAACAAGTTTGAAAAATAGGCCTGGTCCTTAAGTGGTTAATGGCTGTGTGTTGAGTTATTTTGAGGGGACAACAAATTTACACTGTTATACAAGCTGTACACTCACTACTTTACATTGTAGCAAAGTGTAATTTCTTCAGTGTTGTCACATGAAAAGATATAATAAATTATTTACAAAAATATGAGGGGTGTATTCACTTTTGTGAGATACTGTATATACAGTATATAAAGGTGTGTTTGTGTACCGTACAAGCTGACTGTTGGCTTTTCTTGTGAAAGTAATTTATGTTCCACTGGTACCAAAAAGGACACAAAGTTAAAGTGGAGTTCCACCCACTTTTGCAACTCTTCAGCATCCCTCACTAAACTGTGCACTGTAAACGAATTGGATATTTTTTTAATTTCTTTTCTCAGCACCTACTGTATATCTGCTGTATTCATTTTTCACTTCCTTCTCCCTGGCCGTGGCCCAATGCATTATTTCCTGTTTGCAATGCCTTCTGGGAAGGGGCGGCAACTTCCTCTGACACTGCCATTGCTATGGAAACCTGACCTGAAACCCATTACACTGCCTGTGCTGCACTGAGCATGTGCAAGATCTGCAAGGATGAGTTCCAGGAAGAAATACAGTCTGGCTTCAGATGCCCACACTTAAGATGGCCACAGCCTGCTGTAAGTTTATAAAATAACAAACTACTGCAATAAACTAACAAAACAAACCTTAGTTTACAGGAATAACTTTACTAGAATACATTAAGCTTGTGTATTATAGGGGTATTTTTATATAAAAAGTACAATTTCGGCCGGAACACCACTTTAAGGCTTGACATGTCGGGTATCTATTTACTTGGCATAAACTCATCTTTTATATTTTACCAAAGAATTGGGTAAGATATTGCATCTCTGTGCAACAAAATTAACATAAGTGTATTTTGTACAGAAAATTTCCATTTGAAAAACGATTACACTACAGTATAAACGTGTGACAAACATTGGAACTACCACCACTTTATTCTCCATGGTTTCTGCTTTCTGAAAATATATAATATTTGGGGCTTAACATGTAAGCAGAAAATGCCCACAAAGGGCTCTGGCAGTGAAATGGTTAATATAACATTTGTGATTGTGTCACCTAGTGAACACCATAGTGTGTTACACCAGGGAGCCAGAACAATGCTCTTTATTCACTCCCTACTAACTTTTGGATGCTCAAGACTGCTTGCCCTTTTACCAATAGAGCTTTTTTTTTTTTTTTTTTTTTTTTTTTAACAGTAAATAGTTTTTTATTTAGAAGTATTAGAATTGACATTGACACGGTGTACATACATTAGATATATGCATAAGGTCACAAAAACAGAAGCAATAGATCAAGTGAAGCTGGTAATAAGTGTCATGAATAAAATACAGTTGTAAGCAATTGGAACATTACGACAATCGCATCCATCACGCTACCCCCGGGTGAGATGAGAGGGGGGGGATGGGGGGGAGAAGGAGCAGGTTATGTGGCCGTCAGAACTAGCATCGCAAAAAGTAGAGTGTAGGTCGCAATAGTGTCGCCTAGGACTTCACAATGAGCCTTAGGGCTCCGGACCATTTGCATCGATCCATTGCGACCAAATTTTCTAGGACAGTTTCTGCTCTCATATGTCAGCTTATACAATGGTAGGACAGAGTTAATAGTGGTCTCCCACATGTGCTACGTAGGTGGGGTGGGTTGCTTCCACTTGAGGGGAATCTCTCTTCTAGCGTAGTACAGAGCATAAAATAGAAATAGTTTCACATGCCTAGAGGCCTCAATATTCTCCACATTGCCGAGTAATGCCATGACAGGACCCAAACTTAGAGACCAGTCACCAAAGGACCCCAGGGCTTCAATTACACTCCCCCAAAAGAGACGTATCAGAGGACATGTTCATACCATGTGGAAGAATGTGCCAGGGGAGGAACTGCATCTAGAGCAGAGGACGCTCACATCAGGGTATATACTGGCCAGTCTCACAGGAGTAGAATGTGTTTGGTGGAGAAATTTAAGTTGGATGAAGCAATCCTACCAATAGATCTTTATTGGACTAGATTGTGTATTAAGTCTTGTTATACTAGCATTCAGTACTGCTTTGTGACCTCAACACATGTAAATGATAGTTGTCCTTAAAAACAAATCAGATCAAATAGCAGCCAAAGTTTGTATTTATTGACTGCATTTTATAAAAATAAAAGAAACACTGTAAATGAAATGCATAGCTTGCAGATAAAAGGCCTACCTTGTAATAACATCACACTTTGACCACTTCTCATAAATAAACTGATCTCTTACTACACACAGTACTTTTTCCTGGAGATTAAAGGAATTACATTTTAGGCTGTGATTCATCTCTGGTAACACAGCTGAAAAAATAAAATCCATAACTAGATGTTGAAATGGACAGAGATTTTGTTCTCTAAGAGGATGCTATTATTATTGCATATTTCTAAAATTGCAGGGGATGAGAAGAGGGGTTATCAATACACTTATTTATACTGCATTAAAACTCAATTTTTAAGGCTGGTTTGTACTCCAGTGCAATCCAAAAGCATTTACAGCATAGCATAACAAACACTGTAAGAAATTACAACTTTAATCAGTGTTGGTTAAAGGCTTAGGAGCTGATAATGACAGCAAACCCATTACAATCCAGATGTTTGTGACTTTATTCCTTCATTTCAAAATTATAAGGACCTTTTTGCATTTTCCATTGAATTGTCAAAATGTATGTCTATCAGTTTGCCTGGGGAAATAAGAGCAATCCAGTCCCAAAGTATGCCATTGGCTGGCATTGTAGAAGAAAGTCACTGGTATTAAGGGAAATGGTGATGGTATAAGAGCATTAATAGATGCCAGGGAACACAGGCTAAACTGTTTGTTTTTCTAGGCCAAAGTGTCATTTGACACTTGGGGTGAACAGTTAAACAGAATAGTGATTTTTTTAAAGCAGCACCGTGACCAGGTTATCACTGAACTTTGTAGCTGCAGGCACTGTGGGGTAACTGATTCTCAAACTTACAGTATAAAGTAATTTCAATTTCATTTAATCAAGTTTATCCTTCTCATCCAGTTAGAGGTGATTCAACAATCTTTACAAACAAGGCCAAGGATAAATCCAAGGGAAAAACCAAGCTTAACTTACCAACCAGCCCCCAGACAACCAAATAACCTGTCTAATGCCACGTACACACGAGCGGACTTTACGGCAGACTTTGTCCGGCGGACTTTCCGACGGACTTTCCGAATGGACTTGCCTACACACGATCAACCAAAGTCCAACCTATTCGTACGTGATGACGTACGACCGGACTAAAACAAGGAAGTTCATAGCCAGTAGCCAATAGCTGCCCTAGCATCGGTTTTTGTCCGTCGGACTAGCATACAGACAAGCGGACTTTTTGGCTGGACTCGAGTCCGTCGGAAAGATTTGAAACATGTTTCATTTCTAGGTCCGTCGAACTTTTGGGAAAAAAAAAGTCCGCTGGAGCCCCCACACGATCGAATTGTCCGATGTACTCCGGTCCGCTGGACCAAGTATGCCGTAAAGTCCGGTCGTGTGTACGCTGCATTACACTATGCGTTAAAAGCAGGGGTTTAGTCTTGCACACATTTGCAAAATTCAACAATGTTCCAGTCAATTAATTACTAATGTAATTTCAGAGTGATGCACAATAAAAGAGGGAGAGAAGGAAGTGCTGAGACCTCACTTGAACAACTTAGGCCGGGTTCACACGTATGCGGCCACGGGTTTGTGCCTGGGCTCCGATGCATCCCTGTTCAACGGTTCAGGTGCGAATCAGGTCCAAATTTTTGCCTGTTTTCGCACCTGAATCGGACCCAATGATGCACAGGACCCTTTTTGACTGCAGACCGTGGCTGCCTCTGACCTGTGTGAATTGGCTATATTTAGAGCCCGGCACACTCACCTGTCATGTGAATTGGATGTGGGGAAACCTGCATCCAATTCACATATGTGTGAACCCAGCCTTATTGATTCCCCTGTTAATTTGAGGATGAATTGCTTCACAGCATTTGCAGCTACAAAGGTCAGTGAGGGCTTGTTTTAAAGCTAACTTACAGGTTGTTAGGAATGTGTGAAAGTCCGTGTCCTGGCTAGATTTTTACTTTAAACATCAATGCTCACAAAGACCATTAAAGGGGTTGTAAACCCTCGTGTTTTTTCACCTTAATGCATCCTATGTATTAAGGTGAAAAAACTTCTGACACTGACCAGCCCCCCGTTTTACTCACCTGAGCCCATTCGTTCCCATGCCGGAGATGCGCTCTACCTCTCTGGCCGGGGTTCTCGGCTCTTGATTGGATAGATTGATAGCAGCACAGCCATTGGCTCCCGCTATTGTCAATCAAATCCAATGACGCGGGCGCCGGGGGCCGTGGCAGAGTCCTGCATTCTGTGTCTATGGACGCAAATTCTGGACCCAGGAGCGCGCCTGCAGGTTAACCCCCCAGGGAGAGCGCTTCTCCTAGGGGGGTTACAGATGCAGGGAGGAGCCACGAGCATCGTTGGGGGACCCCAGAGGATGATGAACGGGCCACTCTGTGCAAAACGAACTGCACAGTGGAGGTCCATGTGATATGCTTGTTATTTAAAAAACTAAGGTTTACAACCCCTTTAACTCTTTTCTCTATCCATGGTAGTGGGTCAAGTCTGCCTCTTAAATTTTGTGTGTGTGCTATTTATATAATCCTGGCATTATTTCACTGGGTTCTGATCACAGCTTCTGTAACTTTCTCTGTCTTCTATCTTTACTGCCAGATATGATTAAAAGGGTCCAGCGCTTTAATGATAGGTAGGGGCTTTAGGCCACGAAGTGAGGAAGGTCCCTTGGCAACCTTTGCACATATTCAGGCCAACCTTTCGGGTCTGTAAACTTTAAGGTCTGCATTCCATATTCAAATTAGTCTGCATTGTCTCTAGGAGAAAGAACAAAGAAATGGCTCATTACTTTACTTACTAATAACAGAGAGTAGAAGTAATAGTAGTGATCACAAAAGGTCGCTCGTGCTTTTTTTTTAGCAAGTATAGTGTGCTGTGTGCTATAGGATAGATCAATCTCCGTGTTCTTGTGGGGTTTTTTTTATGTTTTGTATATTTGTATTTGAAATAATATGGAATGTTTTATATATGTACATAATAATAATAAAAAAAAAAACAAAAAGTATAGTGTGCTGAAGAGATCATTGCATAAATAGCTTATACTGTATAGTACAGTAGGATATATGCATGGTACATCGTACAGTCAGGCCCTATATATCATCATGGTTATTCTGAATCCCATTAGACTAGAAAAATATTTTAATACTGTCCCCAGCAGAAAAAAAGTTATTTCTTTTCACCTGATGACCTGTTATGTACAATTTCTCTTTTGCACGTTGGACTACGATAAACAGGATTGCATACACAGTAGTACTGAAAATAAAATAGACTAACTTTATATTTGACTGCACAGAATATATTTTGTTCTCTCTGCAGAATAAAAGTGTTGCCAATAGGTTTCAAAGCCCTGAAATGTTTACCACGCTCTGAATGCTTTTAGAAAATGCAATAAGCCAGTGTTCTGCGCACATGCTTTTTATTGGAGTGCTGATATATAGCAGCCTGCACGTAGCTGATCAAGTGTCTCCTAAGGAACACGTTTATGACAAACACATTTTCAAGATAATGCATCTATGTAAATTCGATTCCCAGCTTCAAGTGCAATCTGTGCACTCCGAAATCCTGCTCTGTCTATACCTTTTCAAGAACTGCATCGGAATAGACACAGCTCCATTATAGAGAAGAGAAAAAATAAGCAAGTATAATAACAGTCTCTGCATCCTAATGACCTTATGTTGCTGAAGAAATCAGAAGTGCTATCACGCCTCACCTAGCACACAGCTCGACACCTCAGCCCAATGCACCATCACAATCTCTATGAGCCTGCAGTACCAAGTGATATTTTTGTGCTGTCAAACTAGGTTGTCTCACCTCAGTGATCAGGAGGCTGTCAATGACCTACATCAGCAGATTCAGGAATTAATGACTCCTCCAAGTTCCCTACTCGTTTTATCTTTTTTTTTTTTTCTTCAGAATATGTGACCTGGTTGGGGTTTTTTTTATTTTTTTCTTAGTGCTAAATTACACCGCAGCCTTTTTTTTTTTTAGAACATTCTGAAAAGTCAATCTGAATAAAGATGTGCAGTACTCATGTTACCTAAGTGTTTTCCTTTCCCCATTACATCATGGACCAACAGTGGTAGCAGAGGTAAAACCCAACACTGGACAAGTAGAACTTGTATATGTGTTTTCTCTCTTTATTGCACTGAAAGAAAAATGATATAGCAATTATATGCTAGAAAAACCTTCATGGTTTTTTTGCGTTTTTTTGTGCAGGATGTGCATATAATGGTTGTTATGACGTATAACAAGATATTGGGCACCATTCTCGGAGCAGTATCTGCCAGTTGACCTCTGGAAGATTTATCCCCCTTCATGACCAGGCCATTTTCTGTGTTACTGGACTGTGTTACTTTTTTTTTAAAATGTATTTTTATTAAAGTATATAGATACAAACAAAGTTGTCGGAAAATCCGATCATTCTAAATGCGGTGACGTAAAACACGTACGTCGGGACTATAAACGGGGCAGTAGCCAATAGCTTTCCTCTCTTAATTTATTCTGAGCATGCGTGGCACTTTGTGCCTCGGATTTGAGTACACACGATTGGAATTTCCGACAACGGATTTTGTTGTCGGAAAATTTTATAGCAAGCTCTCAAACTTTGTGTGTCGGAAATTCCGATGGAAAATGTGTGATGGAGCCCACACACGGTCAGAATTTCCGACAACGAGGTCCTATCACACATTTTCCGTCGGAAAATCCGACCGTGTGTACAGGGCATTACTGTTGTCTTATCTAATAACAAAACCGCAACATTCCATATACTTCGCTCAATTGTTCTCGTATAAATTCAAAGCAAGGATCAATGGAAGTTGAGGAGATTTCTGTGCCCTCTCTACCTTTAGGATGATGTTACAGGAGAACATGAACTCATAATTGGAATTCATACCTGACCAAATGTGACATGAGTTGCTGCAGAGGAGTAAATCCACATATATCTTGGGCTAAACCTTATCAGGAGCAAGTGGATTCAGTCTACAGACTCTGGTCATCAGCTGTATATTCTGAGTCTGTCCACAAGTGGCAGACCTTCTCAAATTTTTTAGGGCAACCCGAGACAAATACGGCACTGCATTACTTTAACTGAAAACTGCGAGATCATACCCAAAAAAATTTGTCCATTTTTTCTCCCACAAATAGAGCTGTCTTTTGGTGGTTTTTGATCACCTCCGCTTTTTTTTTTTTTTTTTTTTTTTTTTGCAATAAACAAAAAAAGACCGACAATTTTGAAAAGAAAAAAAAACAATATTATTTACATTCAGCTATAAAACACATCCAATTAAAAACAAGTAAAAAATCAAATGTCTTCATAAATGTAGGCCAATATGTATTCTGCTACATGTTTTTGGTAAAAAAAATCAAACTAAGCATATATTGATTGGTTTACGTGTACGTTATAGCATCAACAAACTATAAATAAATAAGTGCAGCGCTAAGGTTGGCAAAAAGCAAATTTGCATAAATTATATAAATGTGACTTAAACATAAATATATCAAATAAACAGAGATTCATACATGGTGAAATGTGAATCAACCAAAGAAAAAGTGAAATTTCTGAAAAAATACAGGTATGGTGAAAAATGTGCTAGTATGGTGACTTTACCATAAATCAGGTGAGAGATAGAAATTAGGGTGTTAATATTGAACAGAAACACATCAAATAAACAAGGATTAACACATAATGAATGTGAGTCCAAACTCAGAAAAAATGAAAATAATTTCTGAAAAATGTGCTAGTATAATAATGTGCTAGTATAACAACTGCACAATAAACAAAGTCCAAAAAACGAAAATGGTGATTTATAAAGTCCAAAAAAATCCAATTAGATGTGCAGTCCCGTTAAAAAAGAAACATAAGAAAAAAATGCTGGTATAATATAAAAAGTGCTAGTATGGTGACTATACCATAAATAAGGCGAGAGATAGAAATTGGGGTGTTAATATTTAACAGAAACACATCAAATAAACAAGGATTAACACATAATTAATGTGAGTTCAAACTCAGAAAAATGAGAATAATTTCTGAAAGATGTGCTAATATAATAATGTGCTAGTATAACTGCACAGTAAACAAAGTTCAAAAAACAAAAATGGTGAATTGTAAAGTCCAAAGAAATCCAATTAGATGTGCAGCCCCGTTAGACATATGGGGGATTCCAATCACCGGTATAAACTGTGAAGGAAAAAAACAGAAGTACCACCACCATAACCAGGGGGAGGCTTACCAGATCCTATTGACTTGGCGGGGCTTACACCACCCAAGTCTGCAGAGCTTATTAGGTTGAACACATCTGTTGGAAACAACTCTGGTCCTAGATCTGTATCAATCAATCGACCTTGGACTGTCACTGAATAGTGACTTGAAGGCTCCAATCATCGTGAGGAAGGTGGAAGGTAAATGCCAGGAGGGATATATCATGCAATGAAAAGGTGGGCTAACATAGTGTGATACCGTATAAAAAAGGCAATTTATTAAAAATAGAATAAAACACTCACTTTTGGAAGAGTAGAAAAAAGCATGTATATAACAAAGAGCGATGCAAACAGGAGGTCCACCCGACGCGTTTCGACTCCACGGTCATCATCACACTATGTTAGCCCATCTTTTCATTGCATGATATATCCCTCCTGGCATTTACCTTCCACCCTCCTCACGATGATTGGAGCCTTCAAGTCACTATTCAGTGACAGTCCAAGGTCGATTGATTGATACAGATCTAGGACCAGTTGTTTCCAACAGATGTGTTCAACCTAATAACCTCTGCAGACTTGGGTGGTGTAAGCCCCGCCAAGTCAATAAGATCTAGTAAGCCTCCCCCTGGTTATGGTGGTGGTACTTCTGTTTTTTCCTTCACAGTTCATACCGGTGATTGGAATCCCCCATATGTCTAACGGGACTGCACATCTAATTGGATTTCTTTCGACTTTACAATTCACCATTTTTTGAACTTTGTTTATTATGCAGTTATACTAGCACATTATTATATTAGCACATCTTTCAGAAATTATTCTCATTTTTCTGAGTTTGAACTCACACTCATTATGTGTTAATCCTTGTTTATTTGACGTGTTTCTGTTAAATATTAACACCCCAGTTTCTATCTCTCGCCTTATTTATGGTATAGTCACTAGGGATGAGCCGAACATCTCCCTGTTTGGTTCGCACCAAAACTTACGAACAGGCAAAAAATTTGTTCGAACACGCGAACACCGTTAAAATCTATGGGACACGAACATGAATAATCAAAAGTGCTAATTTTAAAGGCTTATATGCAAGTTATTGTCATAAAAAGTGTTTGGGGACCTGGGTCCTGCCCCAGGGGACATGGATCAATGCAAAAAAAAGTTTTAAAAACGGCCGTTTTATCGGGAGCAGTGATTTTAATAATGCTTGAAGTGAAACAATAAAAGTGTAATATCCCTTTAAATTTCGTACCTGGGGGTGTCTATAGTATGCCTGTAAAGGGGCGCATGTTTCCCGTGTTTAGAACAATCTGACAGCAAAATTACATTTCAAAGGAAAAAAGTCATTTAAAACTACTCGCGGCTATTAACCACTTGACCACTGGGCACTTAAACCCCCTTAATAACCAGACCAATTTTCAGCTTTTGGTGCTCTCACAATTTGAATGACAATTACTCAGTCATGCAACACAGTACCCAAATGAAATTTTTGTCCTTTTTTTCACACAAATAGAGCTTTCTTTTGGTGGTATTTAATCACCACTGGGTTCTTTATTTTTTGCGCTATAAAAGAAAAAAGACCGAAAATTCTGTAAAAAAATGCATTTTTCTTCGTTTCTGTTATAAAATTTAGCAAATTAGTATTTTTTTCTTCATATATTTTGGCCAAAATTTATACCGCTACATATCGTTGGTAAAAATAACCCAAATCGGTGTATATTATTTGGTCTTTGTGAAAGTTATAGAGTCCACAAGCTATGGTGCCAATCTCTGAAAATTGATCACATCTGAATTACTGACGGCCTATCTCATTTCTTGAGACCCTAACATGCCAGAAAAGTACAAATACCCCCCAAATGACCCCTTTTTGGAAAGAAGACATTCCAAGGTATTTAGAAAGATGCATGATGAGTTTTTTGAAGTTGTCATTTTTTCCCACAATTCTTTGAAAAATCAAGATTTTTTTTTTTTCCACTAAATTGTCATATTAGCAGGTTATTTCTGACATACAGCATATGCATACCACAAATTACACCCCAAAACACATTCTGCTATTACACCCGAGTACGGTGATACCACATGTGTGAGACTTTTACACAGCGTGGCCACATACAGAGGCCCAACATGCAGGGAGCACCATTAGGTATTCTAGGGGCACCCAGGCCAATTCTGACATTTCTCTCCTACATGTAAAAATCATAATTTATTTGCTAGAAAATTACATAGAACCCCAAAACATTATATATATATATATATATATATATATATATATATATATATATATATATATATTTTTTTTTTTTTAGCAAAGACCCTAGAGAATACAATGGCAGTCGTTGCAACTTTTTATCTCGCACGGTATTTGCGCAGCAATTTTTCAAATGTGTTTTTTTTTTTTTAAAAAAAACAGTTTTGTGCTTTAAAAAAAAACAAAACAGTAAAGTTAGCCCAATGTTTTTGCATAATGTGAAAGATGAAGTTATGCCGAGTAAATAGATACCTAACATGTCACCCTTCAAAATTGCACACGCTCGTGGAATGGCGCCAAACTTCGCTACTTAAAAATCCCCATAGGAGACGCTTTAACATTTTTTACTGGTTACATGTTGTGAGTTACAGAGGAGGTCTAGGGCCAAAATTATTGCTCTTGCTCTACCGATCGCAGCAATACCTCACATGTGTGGTTTGAACACCATTTTCATATCTGGGCGCAACTTATGTATGCGTTCGCTTCTGCATGCAAGCACACGGGGACACGGGGAAATTTTTTTTTTTTTTTTTTTATTGTTCATTTTACTTTATTTATTTTAGTTTGAGGCTTTTTTCCAAAAAATAAATTTTTTGATCACTTTTATTTCTATTAGAAGGAATGTAAACATCCCCTGTAATAGGAATATGGCATGGCAGGTCCTCTTTACAGTGAGATATGGGGTCAATAAGACCCCACATCTCACCTCTAGGCTGGGAAGCCTGAAATAAAAAAAATAAAAAATGATCCTGGCTTCGATCGTAGCGGTGAGTCGGTAGAAACACCTAAGGGCGGCAAGAGGGGGGGGCGTCCCCTCTCGCCTCCTGTAAGAATGATCAAGCAGCAGAACAGCCACTATGATCATTCTCATGGTGTAGGGAATCGCTGGCTGAAAAAGCTGATATCTGAATGATGCCTGTAGCTGCACCCATCATTTAGATATCCCCGCACAAAGTCAAGGACGTCGTATGACGGCTGGCGGGCGGGAAGTGGTTAAAACACATTTTTTTTAACACAAAGTTGTCCATTTATACAATGTTTCTAACACACAGCATGTGCATACCAAAAATGACACCCCAAAATAGATTCTCCTACTCCTCCGGAGTACGGCGATACCACATGTGTGAGACTTCCACAGCCTGGCCACATACAGAGGCCGAGTACAGCCGAGTATGGCAGAGTATGGCTGAGTATAGTCGAGCATGGCTGAGCATGGCTGGGTATCACCGAGTATTGCAGAGTATGGCTGGGTATGGCAGGGTATTGCAGAGTATTGCAGGGTATTGTGGGGTATTGCGGGGTATTGTGGGGTATTGCAGAGTATTGCGGGGTATTGTGGGGTATTGCAGAGTATTGCGGGGTATTGCAGACTATTGCGGGGTATTGCAGACTATTGCGGGGCATTGCAGAGTATTGCAGAATATTGCGGAGCATTGCAGAGTATTGCGGAGCATTGCAGAGTATTGCAGACTATTGTGGAGCATTGCAGAGTATTGCGGGGCATTGCAGAGTATTGCGGGGCATTGCAGAGTATTGCAGAGTATTGCGGGGCATTGCAGAGTATTGCGGGGCATTGTAGAGTATTGTGGGTCATTGTAGAGTATTGCAGGGTATTGCAGAATATTGCACAGGGAATTGCAGAGTATTGCGGGGTATTGCAGAGTATTGCACAGGGAATTGCAGAGTATTGCACGGGGAATTGCAGAGCATGGGGGGGATGGCTGAGCATGGAGGGATGGATGGATGTGATTGCACATGTCACTGAGCAGCGCTGTGGGCACTGCACATCCAGCCCACAGCGCGGCTCCCATCCAATCTCTCCCCCTCTGTACTGACTGGTACAGAGAGGGGAGGGAGGAACCGGCGTCATGACATGACACCGGTTTGTTTACATGTGATTGCTCCGTCATTTGACGGAGCGATCACATGGTAAATGGCCGCGATCAGCGGCCATTTACCGTGATGCGCCAGGTCCTCTGGACCTGGCGGTCATGGATGTTCCGTGTGCGCGCCCCAGGGGGCGCGCGGGAGCAGTTTTCTGGAATCACGTCATATGACGTGATCCCGGAGTTATCCAACCACCCTGCAGCCATCATTTGGCTATGGGCCGGTTGGCAACTGGTTAATGAATTGCCGGTCCGACAATACACATAAAAGTTCATTGATAAAAACAGCATGGGAATTCCCCACAGGGGAACCTCAAACCAAATTTTTTTTTTTTAAATGACGTGGGGGGTCCCCCTAAATTCCATATCAGGCCCTTCAGGTCTGGTATGGATATTAAGGGGAACCCCGGCCAAAATTTAAAAAAAAAAAATGGCGTGGGGTCCCCCTCAAAAGCTATACCAGACCCTTCAGGTCTGGTATGGATTTTAAGGGGAACCCCGCACCAAAATTTTTAAAAAATGGCGTGGGGTCCCCCCAAAAATCCATACCAGACCCTTATCCGAGCACGCAACCTGGCAGGCCGCAGGAAAAGAGGGGGGGAGAGAGAGCGCCCCCCTCCTGAACCATACCAGGCCACATGCTCTCAACTTTGGGAGGGTGCTTTGGGGTAGCCCCCCCAAAACACCTTGTCCCCATGTTGATGGGGACAAGGGCCTCATCCCCACAACCCTTGCCCGGTGGTTGTGAGGCTGCAGGCAGGGGGCTTATCTGAATCTGGAAGCCCCCTTTAACAAGGGGACCTCCAGATCCCAGCCCTCTCCCCTGTGTGAAATGGTAAGGGGGCCTACCATTTCACAAAAAAAGTGTCAAAAATGACAAGAGACAGTTTTTGACAATTCCTTTATTTAAATGCTTCTTCTTTCTTCTATCTTCTTTCGGTTTCTTCCTCCATCTTTTTCTTCTGGTTCTTCTTCCGGTGTTCTCGTCCGGCATCTTCACCCACAGCGTTAGCGTCTTCTTTCCTTCTTCTCCTCGGGCCGCTCTGCATCCATGATGGCATTGAGGGAGGCTCCCGCTGTGTGACGCTTCTCCTCTTCTGACGGTTCCTAAATAACGGGGGGGCAGGGCCACCCGGTGACCCCACCCCCCTCTGACGCACAGGGACTTGACAGGGACTTCTCTGTGGCATTCCCCGTGACGTCAGAAGGGGTTACATAACGGGTGACCCCACCCCCCTCTGACGTCACGGGGAATGCCACAGGGAAGTCCCCGTCAAGTCCCCGTGCGTCAGAGGGGGGCGGGGTCACCGGGTGGCCCCATCCCCCGTTATTTAAGAATTGTCAGAAGAGGAGAAGCATCACACAGCGGGAGCCTCCCTCCATGCTTTTGTACCCCCTTACCATTTCACACAAGGGGGAGGGCCGGGATCTGGGGGTCCCCTTGTTAAAGCGGGCTTCCAGATTCCGATAAGCCCCCGGCCCGCAGACCCCCACAACCACCGGGCAAGGGTTGTGGGGATGAGGCCCTTGTCCCCATCAACATGGGGACAAGGTGTTTTGGGGGCTACCCCAAAGCACCCTCCCAATGTTGAGGGCATGTGGCCTGGTACGGTTTGGGGGGGCACTCTCTCGTCCCCCCCTCTTTTCCTGCGGCCTGCCAGGTTGCGTGCTCGGATAAGGGTCTGGTATGGATTTTTGGGGGGACCTCACGCCATTTTTTTTTTATTTTGGCGCGGGGTTCCCCTTAAAATCCATACCAGACCTGCAGGGTCTGGTATAGCTTTTGAGGGGGACCCCACGCTCCCCAGGTATGAAATTTAAAGGGATATTACACTTTTATTGTTTCACTTTAAGCATTATTAAAATCACTGCTCCCGAAAAAACGTCCGTTTTTTAAACTTTTTTTTTAATTGATCCTTGTCCCCTGACAATACCATGCATATAAGCCTTTAAAATTAGCACTTTTGATTTCTCCCATAGACTTTTAAAGGGTGTTCCGCGACTTTCAAATTTGCCGCAAACACCCCACAGCCGATGTTCAAGTCGAACATGAGTTTGTCTCGAACTCGAAGCTCATCCCTAATAGTCACCATACTAGCTCATTTTTCATTATACCAGCATTTTTTTCTTATGTTTCTTTTTTAACGGGACTGCACATCTAATTGGATTTTTTGGACTTTATAAATCACCATTTTAGTTTTTTGGACTTTGTTTATTGTGCAGTTGTTATACTAGCACATTATTATACTAGCACATTTTTCAGAAATTATTTTCATATTTTCTGAGTTTGAACTCAACATTAACATTCATTATGTGTTAATCCTTGTTTATTTGATGTGTTTCTGTTCAATAATAACACCCTAATTTCTATCTCTCACCTGATTTATGGTAAAGTCACTATACTAGCATATTTTTAACCATACCTGTATTTTTTCAGAAATTTCACTTTTTCTTTGGTTGATTCACATTTCACCATGTATAAATCTCTGTTTATTTGATATATTTATGTTTAAGTCACATTTATATCATTTATGCAAATTTGCTTTTTTTGCAACCTTAGCGCTGCACTTACTTATTCACAGTTTTTGCTTTTTGTCTACAAGCTGTGCTGGCTGCTAGGTTGCAGGTTCACAGAGCAGTATTCCTTTAACTTTATTTTTTGTATTATCAACAAACTATAGGTTATATTTATTACATTTTTATTTAGTTTTTTAATGCTAGTAATGGCAGCGATCAGGAACTTATAGGACTGCGATATTGTGGCGGCCAATCGGATACTAACTGAAACTTTTGACACTTTGCAGGAACCAGTGACACTAATACAGCGATCAGGGCTAAAAATATGCACTGTCTGGGTGGGAAGGGGTTAAACAACTAGGGCGATCACATGGTTAAATGAGTGTCTAGCCAGTGTTTGTGTTTACTATGTGTGCTGCTTTTGCTAAGGAAAGAGATGGATTCCAGTCCCTGCTTTGCAGGAACACAGAATCCATGTCTTTCCCCCTGTCATAACATGTATCTGTCTTGTTTATATAGGCAGATGTGTAGTTTACCAGCGATCAGCGAGTGCCGGAGAACATTGAGTGCCCGACTCCCGCAGATCCGCTTCTGCTGTGAATTTTCACAGCAGAAGCAGCCTGTCGGCGGTGCACGAGCGCCCCCCTGCAGACAGAATTACTGAATCATGTATATATACACGAGATCCGACACACAGCTGCCGCCCTGTAGCAGTAAAACTGATATAGGGCAATCGATAAGTGATTAAGAAATGCGGTAAAATACCGCATAACGTTTTTCAAAAAAATTCTGCCATTCACTAAATAACGCTTCTAAATCACTGCAGGAGGAATTATTCAGTATTTATCTCATGAAACCATGCGGTATTTTATCTCATGCGATATCCTTTCACAAAAAGTCAAAGTGAGTGCGGTCCCTGTAGCTTATGTATTAATACAAAATAAAAAAGGTGACTAGAATACCAGTCAAAAGGAAGCTGCTTTCACAGGACACGCATGATGTGTCAAAAACAACTAAGTTAAATTCTGTAAATACAAAATATCTTTTTAAATGTAAAATATTGAATGAAAATAGTATAAAAAAAAATCACACACATATATAAATACCCTTCTTCCACCAATAAAAAATACATCGTTGTCTTTTTTCATTGGTGGAATAAGGAGATTTATATACAGTATGCGTGTGATTTTGCGCATGCTATTTTCTTTCAGTATTTAACATTTTTAAAGTTATTTTGTATTTACTTGAAGTATAACTAAAGGAAAAACTTTTTGTTTTTAATTTTGGATAGGGTGGAGAGGTATTAGAACACTTATTAGGTTTTTACTGATGTCTGTGCCCTCATTAGGGAGAGTCACCGTCTCTATTTGTCCTGCTTACCATTATCATTGAAAGTGAAAGTAAAAGAAAAATCCAAATTTTGTGCCGTCCCCAAAAAAGTAGTAAAGGGGAAACTTTCCAGTGGGGACACCAGTTCTGGTGAATTGAGGGACCCCAAGGGATTCCCTTAATTTTCAGAGATTTCCTCCCATTTCCTGTTTTGGTAATGGGACAGGAAGTAAAGGCAAACTTCCCCAATGGGCCAGAGATGGCTAAAGATAAAATAAAAAACTGACAGGGGTTATTATCCTCCATTACTCTATCCAAAAAGATAAATAAATCTTTGCCTTTAGTTACACTTTCAAGCAGCCTTTCTTAACCTTTTCAACACAGAGGAACCCTTGAAATATTTTTCCAGTTTCAGGAAACCCCTGCTAGATATTACTATATCTACAACTCATGATACAGAACATGATTAGTGTGATGGTCAGTGGAAAGAATTTCCCCCTTATAGATAGCTAAAAAGATCAATGATGTCAGTGGGAACTTGTCAGTGGGGAGATAGCTCTAAAAATAATTGTGAAAAAATAAAGTATCCCCACTATATATGACATATGTTTTAACAAGGGACTAGACCATTGTGAAATGCAGGTATGTTGTATTATGGTTGGAGTGATTGGGAGGTTTGCAGCAAATGATTTATATGCTTGTATATTCACAAAAAAGTCTAAAAATCTGGCGAAATGACAGGAGAAAATAAGTATATTTTACTACATGTAATGGGTGGATTTACTAAAGGTAGAATGAGCAAGTGAAGTTGCTCCAGAGCTTAGTAAATGAGGCGGATCTTTGCTGACTTTCATGATCCAATCATGTGCAAGCAAAAATTCAGTTTTTTTTTCTTGCATGTGATTGGGGTATTCTTTGTAAAGTGAAGCTTTACCTCATGTACTACACCCTGGAGCAACTTGCAAATTGCACAGTCTATTTGCCCCTTTCACACCGGGGTGGTTTTCTGGAAATAGCCTCTGCTAAGTGCCTGAAAACCGCCTCCCATTTACTGCAGTTTGACTTTTCACACTGGGGCGGTGCGCTTGTGGGACGTTACCAAAAGTCCTGTGAGCAGCATCTTTGGGGAGGGTTGGGAACGCGGAATTTATCGATCCCAAAACGCCCTGCCCATTGCATTGAATGGGCAGCTCTTCCAAAGCGCCTTAAAAGCACTTTGAAAGCACCGCAAAATAGGAGCTTTTAACCCTCTTTTTGGGGTTAAAACCACCCCGCTATCGACCAAAAAGCGTTGCAAAGACGCCGCCTAAACAGCGCTAAAGCACCACTAAAACGAACAGCGCTTTAGCGCTAATGGCAGGCGCTGTCATTTTGAAAGGGGTCTTAAAGTAAAACTATATGCAAAACGTGGATAGGGTAAGGGAGGGTTATAACCCCTTTTTTTTTTGCCCTGTGTGTCACTATTGGAAGATTCCCCCCTATTATTTTTCCTAGGGACAACCCAAAATTTAGGATTTTTGTTTATTTTAACTTTAAATAATATTGGTAAACAGGACAAATAGAGAGGGTGAATCTCACTAATGAGGGCACATACAGCAGTAAAAACCTGATAGGTGTTCTAATTCACCTCCACTTTATCCAAAACTAAAAAAAGTTTTTCCTTAGTTATACTTTAAGTAAATCAACCCCAATCATTTCCATATTTCTCCTGGGTGGTGGAAAACTATCCAAAGGGAGTATCTGTGATTTGTCCCAGTTTATACGAAGGCCAGAAAACGTGTCAAATTGTTTAATTAGGTCTAAGGCTAACGGTAGGGAATTGTCTGAGTCATCTAGATATAAAAGCGTGTCATCCGCGTACATGCTGATCTTTTCCATCACTTCCCCTCTCCCGAGTCCCATAATCCCAGGGTATGCCAAATAGCTATCGCGAGTGGCTCTGCCACCAGCGCGTAGAGCAGCGGCGACAGAGGACACACCTGTCTTGTACCCCTGGACAAGGGGAACTGTCCAGATGGCCAACCATTAGCCAGCACTTTCGCAACCGGGGCTTGATACAAGAGCTGTACCCATTTTATAAATTTAGGTCCCAAACCAAATCTGCTCAGACAAGTCCACAAGTATCTCCACTCCACTGAATAAAATGCCTTAGCTGTGTCCAGGGCCACTATCACCCGTGACCCCGAACGGTCATGAATGGCCTGTAAGTTTATAAATAATCTTCTGAGGTTAAAGGCTATATTTCTACCTGGCATAAACCCGGCCTGATCACTGTGCACTAAGGACAGGATAACTTTATTCAGGCGAATGGCAAGCACTTTTGCAAGTATCTTGACATCCACCTGAAGTAGAGAGATGGGTCGGTATGACTCCGAAAGATGTGGATTCTTACCCGGTTTGGGGATCACTACTATAGTTGCTTCTCGCATCGATGCAGGCAAGTCAGATCCCTCAAAGATAGCATTATATAGTTTGAGCAGCCTAGGAATCAGCAGGTCTGAATAGGTGGAGTAAAATTCCACAGGTAAACCATCTGACCCTGGGGCTTTAGATCTGGGGAATCCTGCTATGGCTCTGGATATCTGACCTGTTGTCAGTGGAGCTTCCAGCTCCTCTACCTGCTCATCAGCCAGTCGAGGGATCGTCAGTCCCTCCAGGAAGGACTCCATAGTGGGGGTGTCTTCCGTAGCTGTGGCCGTGTATAGGTTACTAAAGAAATCCTTAAATAAATCAGACACTTTGCTAGGTTCTGTCTCCAGTACATCATCAGAGGAACGTAATGAAATCACCACAGGAGGCCTTTCCTCACAATGTACCAGATGAGCCAGAAGTTTCCCAGTCCTTTCCCCATGCTCGAATGATCTCTGCTTATGAAAAAAACATTTTCGTTTAGACTTTTCATAATGTAGTTGATCAAGTGTTCTCGAGCATAATTTAAGATCATTTGCTCTGTCAATAGTGGGGTCATTAAGAAATCCTCTCTCTGCTACACGTAAACTTTCCTCTGCCCTATCAATAGCCAACTCAGATGTTCGTTTAAGTTTGTTAATGCGCTTAGTGAGAGTCATACGGGCGTGTAGTTTAAACATTTCCCATACTGACTGTACTGTGGCCGAGTCGTCATTTGTCATGAAGTATTGCTCCCATTCCACTGGGAGGTCATCATCCTCTGGGAGCAATATCAGCCAAAAGGGATTTAATCGCCATGTAGCTGGCGGGCGACCACAAGACAAAGAGACCGTGACCCAGTAGGGACAGTGATCTGATAATGATCGAGGAGAAAATCCTGCGTCTACAAGTCTGGGAATAAGAGTTTTAGATAGAAGGATGAGATCTATTCGGGACATAGCATGGTGGGACGTGGAAAAGCAAGAATAAGCTTTGGCGGAGGGGTTTCCTGGCCCTCCATGTATCAACAAGGTTGAAATTGTTCAGTAGCCTAGCAAATCTTGTTAAATAAGGAGAGGCCGATGAGGGCAACGAACTGCTCATTCCATCCAACGTAGGGTCTAACACATTATTAAAATCCCCCATCCATATCGCTGGGATAGTAGGGTACATAGCCATATAATCAAAACCATCGGTGAGTTAAATGGTGGTGGGACATAGAATGCTAACAGAAGTACCAATTCCCCATATATTTTGGCCCTCAGGAACACATATCTTCCAAGTGGGTCAATTTCCGAACCCTGGAGCTCAAAGTGTGTAGTTTTGGCAATCAAGATAGATACGCCCCTGGAATGTGTGGTATGCACAGAGTGGAAAGCCCACCCTATCCAAGGCCGTTTGAGTGTTCTGTGTGCTATGCCCTCGGCGTGAGTCTCCACCAGAACCACCACATCCTCCTTTTGTTTTTTAAGCAGTGCAAATACTGCTGACCTCTTAATCGGGTCTCTAATTCCGCGGACGTTCCACGTGAGTAATTTCAGGGTGGCCATTGAGGTAAGTAACAAGAATGATGAGCTCCAGGATTCAGAGAATCCCATACAGTGAACACAGTGATATGAAACCTTGAGTAATAGGCATTTTCTGAGAATGCATTGTAGCTGTCATGGTAATGCAAACATGCGGTTAGTACATAGCAACATAAAGTGTTTCTCAACTTTTGAAAACCCCCCACCCACCTCCCCGCCCTGCACAATCCCAAACTGGTGCAGGCATTTATCCCAAACTGCCAACGTGGCATAAACAGTGTCCAACCTGAGGAAAAAGGATTTAGCAAAAACCGAATCATAGAAGTGGTCACTGTGGCTAGTACATTCTGAGTAGTGTTACAAATATAAGACCAGGTCAGCACAACAGTGAACAGTTTGTTCCATCTCAGGTTATGAGTTTTGATATGTGGGGCGAAACTACGCTGAGTAACGTTACACATCTCAGGACTTGGCTCACTTCCATTAGTGAGATTTTCCGCCGGTAATGGGTGTGGACTATTCACTGTCAAGAAAGTGTAGTGGTCTATCTGACCCTGAGTGAGGTTTGTAGACAAAGTACACACTCTGATAGATAAGGTGAGAGACAGGAGCCATGTGGATACATGCCAGGTGCGAGGAGGCTCTCCGACAGGTGGTGGTTCTCCCGACAGACGGTGCGCACGTTCAACTACAAATGTAGGGGAGAGGGAATCTCTCCCATAGGTATCACAGAGTAGGTTTTCCAAGAACGTGGGGGGGGTCTTTCCCCTCTGCTCCCTCGGGAGGCCGATGAATCTTAAATTACGTCTCAGTCTGTTTTCAATCTCGTCCTGCTTTTGCAGGAGCTGATTTACCTGGAATTGCAGTTCTGTTGTGGAGTCCTGCAGCATGGGGAGGGAGTCTTCCACATTGCTCAGTCTGGTCTCTGCTTCTGTCACTCTTTCTCTCAGCTTTTGAAAATCCTGCCGTACAAGAGAAATGTCTACTTTCACTTCTTCAATCTTTGCTGTGACAGTTGTCTGACAAGCTGCTACTGCTTCTTGGCATGCTGTTATAGCTTCCAGCACTTTAGCTGTATCTTCTCCGACAGCCCCCTCCTCCCCCTGCATGGCGGCGCCATCTTCCCCCTGGGACTCAGCATCCCGACAGCGGTACTGTCCCAGCAGGAGTAGTTTTTTTGTCGGCGACTTGATCCGAGGGGGTTCCCGGTGCAGCAGGGGTGATTTTCGGGTGGTCAGCTGTTTAATTAGTCCCAGGATTTAATAGAACGGATAGACGGCCGGCGGAGCTCTGTTCCCTAGCGTCCTATTCCATGCTGCTCCAGGCCACGCCCCAATCATTTCCATATTTGTATATTTATATTTCTATGCATTACTGTTGAGAGAACTGATCCAAAAAGGCAGAGACTACACAAAATTTGCTTTTTATTCTTCCATTCCTTAAATACTGCATTCCCGGACCACTACTTAATTACCACATGCATTTAATTATTTATTTCCTCCTGTGAACTGAGTTTAAAGCGTTTTTTATGCGGTATTTGCTGAGCGTTTTCGGTGTTTTTAAGTAAATACTGCAAAACGACATAGTGAATCGACAGTTTCAGGATCGCATGCGATATTTAACAGGAAATGTGCCTGGACACGGTCACCTAAATACCGCATGTGATCTGCTTTAATGAATGAAACCCTCCGTGGGACCCTAAATCCTATCTTTCATTTAGGTTAAAAGAGCTCAGACATTAATTTTGCCAAAAAGCTATGTCCCCAAGACTTTGCATATTTACAAAAGTTAGATTTAGATTTAAGGATTTGATTTTTTTTTTTTTTTTTTTTTTTTTTTTTTTAGAGAAAACATGGACAAAAACAAATTAGCTTCAGAAGTATGATTTTTATACTTTGGAAGAAATCTGGCCTCAACTTAGATATTACTTAAAACGGAGTTCCACCTAAGATCGTCTGAGACCAGCCACCCGGACAGCTGCTGCAACAATCGGTTTGCATAACCAAAGAATTTCTACACAAACTGTCAGAAACCGTCTCAGGGAAGCTCATCTGCATGCTCGTCGTCCTCATCGGGGTCTCAACCTGACTTCAGTTTGTCATCGTAACCGACTTGGGTGGGCAAATGCTCACATTTGATGATGTCTGGCACTTTGGAGAGGTGTTCTCTTCAAGGGTGAATCCTGGTTTTCGCTGTACAGGGAAGATGGCAGACAGTGTGTATGGCGTTGTGTGGGTGAGCGGTTTGCTAATGTCACTGTTGTGGATCGTGTGTCCCATGGTGGCGGTGGGGTTATGATATGGGCAGGCGTATGCTATGGACAACTAACACAGGTGCATTTTATTGATGGCATTTTGAATGCATACAGATACCATGATGAGATCCTGAGGCCCATTGTTGTGCCATTCATCCACGACCATCATCTCATGTTGCAACATGATAATACAAGGCCCAATGTTGCAAGGATCTGTACACAATTCCTGGAAGCTAAAAGCATCCCAGTTCTTGCATGGCAAGCATACTCACCGGACATGTCACCCATTGAGCATGTTTGGAATGCCCTGGATCGGCGTATACGACAGCGTGTTCCAGTTACTGCCAATATCCAGCAACTTCGCGCAGCCATTGAAGAAGAATGGACCAACATTCTACAGGCCACCATCAGCAACCTGATTAACTCTATGCGAAGAAGATGTGCTGCACTGCATGAAGCAAATGGTGGTCACACCAGATACTGACTGGTTTTCAGACCCTGCACATTTTAGATTGGCCTTTTCTTGTGGCCAGCCTTAGGCACACCTGTGCAATAATCATGCTGTCTAATCAGCATCTTGATATGCCACACCTGGGAGGTGGATGGATTATCTCGGCAAAGGAGAAGTGCTCACTAACACACGTTTAGACAGATTTGTGAACAATATTTAAGAGAAATAGGCCTTTTGTGTACATAGAAAAAGTCGTAGATCATTAAATTCAGCTCATGTACCGTATTTATCAGCGTATAACACGCACCCCAAGTTTAGGAGGGAATTTTAAGGAAAAAAACTTTTAGGAGGGAAGTTTAAGGAAAAAACTTACCTTTAAATGCCCATCAATGCAGCTTTATCAGTGTCCATCTGTAGCCTTGTCAGTGTCCATCTGTAGCCAGTATCAGTGTAGCCTTGTCAGTGTCCATTTGTAGCCAGTGTCAGTGTAGCCAGTGTCCATCTGTAGCCAGTGTCAGTGTAGCCAGTGTCCATCTGTAGCCATTGTCAGTGTCCATCTGTAGCCTTGTCCCTGTGTCATTTGCAAACTTGCAAACTCGGCGGCTTTCGGACGCACTCGGCCGCTCTCAGCGGCTTTCGGATGCACTCGGCCGTTCTCGGCGGCTTTTGGCCGCTCTTGGCGGCTTTCGGACGCAGCGGGACTGCGAGAGCCGCCGAAAATGGGCGAGAGCCGCCGAGAATGGCTGAAAGCGGCCGAAAGCCGCCGAGAATGGCCAAAAGGCTCACAATCGGCGTATAGCACGCACCCACGATTTTCCCCCGAAAAGGGGAAAAAAGTGCGTGTTATACGCAGATAAATACTAAATATATATATATATGTGTGTGTGCATATATATATATATATAATTTTTTTTTTTACAGAAACACTAACCTTTAGTTTGTTTATTTAGAAAGAATTTAGCAAAAGCCATTGCACTGATAGATAGAAATTTGGAAGAAGCATGTGGTCAAGATGATATATGGTAACAGCAGGTAAATACCTGCAAGAAGCAGGACTCATCCTCTCTTTATCCATTCCTATCCCATCCACTGATGAACATCATCCAACCCTTAGTGTCGGTTCACACTGAGGTAGTACGACTTGCAGCGCGACTGCTTCAGGCGACCTGGACACGACAGGAGCGGGGAATGGCAAAACGACTTCTGTATAGAAGTCAATGCAAGTCGCCTCAAGTCGCCCCCAAAGTCGTACAGGAACCTTTTACTTGCGTCGCCCCGATTAGAATGGTTCCATTGTACAGAACAGGACGCGACTTGTCAGGCGGCTAAGTCACCTGACAAGTCGTCCCAGTGTGAACCGGCACTTACTAAGCACAATGAAATCTGGTCCCGTCATGGTCTGCAGCAAATTATTCAGACCGTGCTATGTACACACCTATATGGTGTTCTGGGTCATTTAGCTGGGCGCTAATAAACTATATATTACTCTAAAATCACCTGAGAATGCTCATGACAAAAACATTAAAAAAAGTTATAAATAAAAAAAAAAAAAATCTTGATAGCTGTAACTAATTACACAAAAGTTACTCAAAGCTAAGCTGTAAAACTATGAAAATTGAAAGTCATTATGATTATATAAATACAGATGATCACACCTATAGAAATATTGGATGAATTACAAAGGATAAAAAAAAATCAGGCTAAAGAAACTTTCAAACCAGTAAAATGATAGCAACAGCATCACTATTTCCATTATTACCCTCACCACTCCTTGCCTCACTTCCTGTATATGGCAATCTAGGTTACCGTAATCCCCTATAATATAATATATTGTACAAATTTTATTCTTACTACCACCGTTATCTCGTTAGCTCCCCCAGGTCGCCGTGGGAGATCATCGTCTGGTGATGGGGCCCTGCGCTTGGGGTCCACTGGGGCCTGGGTAAGCAGACTCGTCCCTGTTCCCCCCACAAAAATGGTATTACGCAATTGTTAATTTGATGCTGGAACACAAATTGTTTAATTATGTACTTTGTGTATACTTCATTGTATGTTTTTTATCTGTCAGGTTCAGACTGTTTAGTCAGAATTATTCATCTCCAGATTCCCTCCTGACGAAGCGGCTTGTGTCCGCGAAACTAGTCGAGGAATATGATATCTGAGATTTTGTGTTGTACTGTATACTACTGAAGCCACTATTTTATACTTGTACTTTTATTAAGTGTTATTGCATCACCATGTTTTGTTCTCCGCATCAATAAAATTGATTATAATTTTACTACTGTCATTATATGCTTTATATGATTACCTACTATTACCGTACCGGAATAGTCCAACCTGCCCCCAATTTTGGTCGCCTGACTGGGGATCAGGCTTCCAACCTTCTCAGAACAGAGAAAATAGGAGTCATGTACTTTTGCGGTGATATTGACCACCACTAGATGGCAATAATGAATCTTATTCTAAGAATAAATAGCAAAGAAATATTTATAAAGACTCTGGCTATGTGGGTATCAACTCAAATATACAAACAACCAACCAATATAAATATAATTATAAATATAATAATGAACAAATAGCAATCATACTAAATATCACTAAAATTTGTACAAATAGCATTTAATCATGTGCAAGCACAAGTTTGTGGAAATCCAGATATACGATGATTCATCTCCCCTCCACACAGTGGGAAAGTTTACAAAGGTGAAAAAGTTCATGAAAAGATCAAAGCACTGATATTCAAGATTGTAATGAAATCTAAAGCATAAATACAATGTGTAGGTTCTATTCCACAGGTACTGTAATATTGAGAGCCACCACCACAGCTATCCCAAAGAGAACACACTCAATTCAACTTTCTGAAATGCACCCCCTGCTCCCCCCTTTACGGGAGAATTGTACAAAAAAAAGATTAGTTAAACCCACAAGTGCCTTTTTACTACTACTATTCCTTTATATTGGCTTTTGGAATTTACAGTTGCAGCAATTTAGAAATTGGATGAAATGTTTATCACTGTAAAACATTTTTAGATAGATAAGTAGTGCATTTTTATATACAACTATATAAATCAGACCAAAATGAGGGTTTCCGTGTAGCCACACCCCGACGCGTTTTGTCACTATCGAGTCACAGGAGGTGTGTGATGAAGTCGATAGTGACGAAACGCATAGGGGCATGGCTACACAGCAACACTGAGACGTTGACTCCACACCTACGAAGGAAGCTATGAGGAGATCTCAACACCGAGTCACTTGGCATGTTTGGAATTTTAACAAGGTGATTTCGAATCTTTTATGATGTAAATGTGTTACTTTTAATAAACCGATTACCTTAAGATGTTTTTACACTATTGGAGGCTCTGTCTCAATTTCTATCCCCACATGTGGAGAGTGTCTTTATTGATCTGGATGGAGATTGGCGTGTATAATAATCTCTTCAATAATATCTAATAAGGCAACAGCATCTGGTGAGCTTTATCCTTAAGGGAGTGGAATTGGCACACATCACTTTATTGAAGGACTTTGGTGGATCATCGAGATTTTGTTTCACTATCTTTTCATCACTTTAAGTTGGACTGTATTACAATATTAATTTGCATATGTTGGAGCATATATTTTTTGGATATGCTATATTGACACTTGTTATTATGTATGGGTGTTTTATGTTGATCATTTCACAATGCTAATATTTAGGAGATTTGTAGATTAATTAGTGCGCTACTGTGGAATTATTTGTCTCTTTCTTACATTGACATTTGTTTCACCTCATTTGCAAGACAGTATGTGCACCATTGATAAACTCCTTAAAGTAGTAGTAAAGGCAGAAGGTTTTTTTTATCTTAATGAATTCTTTGCATTAAGATAAAAAAACCTTTTGTGTGTAGCAGCCTCTCCAGCATCTCCCTAATTACGTACATGAGCCCCATCTCTCTCCAGTGATGTCCAAAAATGTCTAAGTCGTCCGGGACACTCCTCCTGATTGGCTGAGACACAGCAGCAGTGCCATTGGCTCCTGCGGCTGTATATCAAAATCAGTCAGCCAATCAGGGAAGAGAAGGGGTGGGGCCAGGTCGGGGCTCCGTGTTTGAATGGACAAACGGAGCTGTGACTCGGCTCCAGTGCCCCCATAGAAAGCTTCTGACTGTGGGGGCACTCGATAGGAGGGAGGGGCCAGGAGCAGCAAAGAGGGACCCGAGAAAAGAAGGATTCAAGCTGCTCTGTGCAAAACCAACTACACAGAGCAGGTAAGTATAACAGGTTTCTTATTTATTTTTTTAAACGAGATGTTACAATTACTTTAATTTGTTGCTGTGTGTCACAAACATTAACACTATTTTGACACATGCTGCAACCATTTAGATTTTTTGAATGCCATATAAGATGTCACCTTTCACTTTCTGCTTATGATGCGCAGTGTAAGGTATATCCATACACCTTGATCTAAATTGCCTTCAGGATACTTCTGAGTAAAATGTGAACAAAACAGACATACAATGCATCCTACAAAAAGAAGGTTATGTGTACCTTTTGATTTATATACAAAGAGAGCAAAACAAAAATAGTCTTTAAGGCCAAGAAACTTATTTGGGTTACCGAAATGAACTTTATAACTTTTCAAATGGCCAGGAGCAATATATTTCCTATATTTTAGTTTTATGAATATTAGTTTTGTCTTCTCAGGAAGAATATTAAATAACTAAGGAGCCTGCAGAAAATATATAATGTTTTACATTAATATGATATATTAAATAGCATAATACATAGAATTATACTGTGTGCTAAGAAAAACTTTGCAGTCTTATTTCTCTCTCCCATCTCAATTTTTTTCTTGTGATGTCAGAATTTGATAATTAAAAACCTTTATTTTAGCAGCCAAGGCTTTACATAAAATATCGTTCTTTTCACTTTTTACCGAACTGGCTGAAAGAATTGCTTCTCTTCCAGCTTTGTTAAAGGCAATTGTTTTTATATAAGTAGGAATCACTAGCACTGAGCTGGAGTGTGGTATCTTACAAAAAAATGATTAGTTAAACCCACAAGTGCCTTTTTACTACTACTATTCCTTTATATTGGCTTTTGGAATTTACAATTGCAGCAAATTAGAAAGTGGATGAAATGTTTATCACTGTAAAACATTTTTAGATAGATAAGTAGTGCATTTTTATATACAACTATATAAATCAGACCAAAATGAGGGTTTCCGTGTAGCCACACCCCGACGCATTTTGTCACAAGTCGATAGTGACGAAACGCATAGGGGCGTGGCTGCACAGCAACACTGAGACGTTGACTCCACACCTACGAAGGAAGCTATGAGGAGATCGCAACACTGAGTCACTTGGCATGTTTGGAATTTTAACAAGGTGATTTCGAATCTTTTATGATGTAAATGTGTTACTTTTAATAAACCGATTACCTTAAGATGTTTTTACACTATTGGAGGCTCTGTCTCAATTTCTATCCCCACATGTGGAGAGTGTCTTTATTGATCTGGATGGAGATTGGCGTGTATAATAATCTCTTCAATAATATCTAATAAGGCAACAGCATCTGGTGAGCTTTATCCTTAAGGGAGTGGAATTGGCACACATCACTTTATTGAAGGACTTTGGTGGATCAACAAGATTTTGTTTCACTATCTTTTCATCACTTTAAGTTGGACTGTATTACAATATTAATTTGCATATGTTGGAGCATATATTTTTTGGATATGCTATATTGACACTTGTTATTATGTATGGGTGTTTTATGTTGATCATTTCACAATGCTAATATTTAGGAGATTTGTAGATTAATTAGTGCGCTACTGTGGAATTATTTGTCTCTTTCTTACATTGACATTTGTTTCACCTCATTTGCAAGACAGTATGTGCACCATTGATAAACTCCTTAAAGTAGTAGTAAAGGCAGAAGGTTTTTTTTTATCTTAATGAATTCTTTGCATTAAGATAAAAAAACCTTTTGTGTGTAGCAGCCTCTCCAGCACCTCCCTAATTACGTACATGAGCCCCATCTCTCTCCAGTGATGTCCAAAAATGTCTAAGTCGTCCGGGACACTCCTCCTGATTGGCTGAGACACAGCAGCAGTGTCATTGGCTCCCGCGGCTGTATATCAAAATCAGTCAGCCAATCAGGGAAGAGAAGGGGTGGGGCCAGGTCGGGGCTCCGTGTTTGAATGGACACACGGAGCTGTGACTCGGCTCCAGTGCCCCCATAGGAAGCTTCTGACTGTGGGGGCACTCGATAGGAGGGAGGGGCCAGGAGCAGCAAAGAGGGACCCGAGAAAAGAAGGATTCAAGCTGCTCTGTGCAAAACCAACTACACAGAGCAGGTAAGTATAACAGGTTTCTTATTTATTTTTTTAAACGAGATGTTACAATTACTTTAATTTGTTGCTGTGTGTCACAAACATTAACACTATTTTGACACATGCTGCAACCATTTAGATTTTTTGAATGCCATATAAGATGTCACCTTTCACTTTCTGCTTATGATGCGCAGTGTAAGGTATATCCATACACCTTGATCTAAATTGCCTTCAGGATACTTCTGAGTAAAATGTGAACAAAACAGACATACAATGCATCCTACAAAAAGAAGGTTATGTGTACCTTTTGATTTATATACAAAGAGAGCAAAACAAAAATAGTCTTTAAGGCCAAGAAACTTATTTGGGTTACCGAAATGAACTTTATAACTTTTCAAATGGCCAGGAGCAATATATTTCCTATATTTTAGTTTTATGAATATTAGTTTTGTCTTCTCAGGAAGAATATTAAATAACTAAGGAGCCTGCAGAAAATATATAATGTTTTACATTAATATGATATATTAAATAGCATAATACATAGAATTATACTGTGTGCTAAGAAAAACTTTGCAGTCTTATTTCTCTCTCCCATCTCAATTTTTTTCTTGTGATGTCAGAATTTGATAATTAAAAACCTTTATTTTAGCAGCCAAGGCTTTACATAAAATATCGTTCTTTTCACTTTTTACCGAACTGGCTGAAAGAATTGCTTCTCTTCCAGCTTTGTTAAAGGCAATTGTTTTTATATAAGTAGGAATCACTAGCACTGAGCTGGAGTGTGGTATCTTACAAAAAAATGATTAGTTAAACCCACAAGTGCCTTTTTACTACTACTATTCCTTTATATTGGCTTTTGGAATTTACAATTGCAGCAAATTAGAAAGTGGATGAAATGTTTATCACTGTAAAACATTTTTAGATAGATAAGTAGTGCATTTTTATATACAACTATATAAATCAGACCAAAATGAGGGTTTCTGTGTAGCCACACCCCGACGCATTTTGTCACAAGTCGATAGTGACGAAACGCATAGGGGCGTGGCTACACAGCAACACTGAGACGTTGACTCCACACCTACGAAGGAAGCTATGAGGAGATCGCAACACTGAGTCACTTGGCATGTTTGGAATTTTAACAAGGTGATTTCGAATCTTTTATGATGTAAATGTGTTACTTTTAATAAACCGATTACCTTAAGATGTTTTTACACTATTGGAGGCTCTGTCTCAATTTCTATCCCCACATGTGGAGAGTGTCTTTATTGATCTGGATGGAGACTGGCGTGTATAATAATCTCTTCAATAATATCTAATAAGGCGATATTTGCCACACACCAGAGTGGATGGCAACAGCATCTGGTGAGCTTTATTCTTAAGGGAGAGGAATTGGCACACATCACTTTATTGAAGGATTTTGGTGGATCAACGAGATTTTGTTTCACTATCTTTTCATTACTTTAAGTTGGACTGTATTACAATATTAATTTGCATATGTTGGAGCATATATTTTTTGCATTTGCTATATTGACACTTGTTATTATGTATGGGTGTTTTATGTTGATCATTTTACAATGCTAATATTTAGGAGATTTGTAGATTAATTAGTGCGCTACTGTGGAATTATTTGTCTCTTTCTTACATTGACATTTGTTTCACCTCATTTGCAAGACAGTATGTGCACCATTGATAAACTCCTTAAAGGAGTAGTAAAGGCAGAAGGTTTTTTTTATCTTAATGAATTCTTTGCATTAAGATAAAAAAACCTTTTGTGTGTAGCAGCCTCTCCAGCACCTCCCTAATTACGTATATGAGCCCCATCTCTCTCCAGTGATGTCCAAAAATGTCTAAGTCGTCCGGGACACTCCTCCTGATTGGCTGAGACACAGCAGCAGTGCCATTGGCTCCCGCGGCTGTAAATCAAAGTCAGTCAATCAGGGAAGAGAAGGGGTGGGGCCAGGTCGGGGCTCCATGTTTGAATGGACACACGGAGCTGTGACTCGGCTCCAGTGCCCCCATAGGAAGCTGCTGAAGAGAAGGATTCAAGCTGCTCTGTGCAAAACCAACTACACAGAGCAGGTAAGTATAACAGGTTTCTTATTTATTTTTTTAAATGAGATGTTACAATTACTTTAATTTGTTGCTGTGTGTCACACACATTAACACTATTTTGACACATGCTGCAACCATTTAGATTTTTTGAATGCCATATAAGATGTCACCTTTCACTTTCTGCTTATGATGCGCAGTGTAAGGTATATCCATACACCTTGATCTAAATTGCCTTCAGGATACTTCTGAGTAAAATGTGAACAAAACAGACATACAATGCATCCTACAAAAAGAAGGTTATGTGTACCTTTTGATTTATATACAAAGAGAGCAAAACAAAAAATAGTCTTTAAGGCCAAGAAACTTATTTGGGTTACCAAAATGAACTTTATAACTTTTCAAATGGCCAGGAGCAATATATTTCCTATATTTTAGTTTTATGAATACTAGTTTTGTCTTCTCAGGAAGAATATTAAATAACTAAGGAGCCTGCAGAAAATATATAATGTTATACAATAATATGATATATTAAATAGCATAATACATAGAATTATACTGTGTGCTAAGAAAAACTTTGCAGTCTTATTTCTCTCTCCCATCTCAATTTTTTTCTTGTGAAGTCAGAATTTGATCATTAAAAACCTTTATTTTAGCAGCCGAGTCTTTACATAAAATATCGTTCTTTTCACCTTTTACTGAACTGGCTGAAAGAATTGCTTCTCTTCCAGCTTTGTTAAAGGCAATTGTTTTTATATAAATAAAAAAAACCTGCGCTCAGTGCAAAAATAATCAATAATGATGAAAAAACGTGAATTGGGTCCTGCTGCTGAACACTATAACCCCGATATAAGGCAAGACTAGTTGTAAATAATAATCAGTGCAGCGCTGGACAAGAGCAAAGTGAATAATAATGAAAATAAATATTACCAAAAAATAAATAGCAACAATAAAGTGATAATGTAGGTACTATAAACAATCCATAATATTGAAAAACCATCAATGTGTAAATATTCATCTATAACAGTTCATTGTAATAGAGGAATGGTGAAAAAAAGAATGGTGAAAAAAAGGGGAGAAAAATAAGTCCAAACTAGGTGAAAAAAGTCCAAAGATATATTGGTGCAAAATCAATCCAGCGATGTGATCAACAGTGACATCCACCACCAGAGAGCAATAAAGGCTTACCAGAAAGCCTGCGACCGCCCTTATTCAGGGGGGTCAAAACAGGCTTAGTAGATCAACGTTGGTATCCTGTTGAAACCACAATCGATGACCTGTTGATCGCTCTCCGCATTAACTTCCCATCAGCAGTAAATGATACCCAGGGAAGATGGAATGGTTCCAGGAAGGACCATATGGCCAGTGTCCAAACAAGGAAAAACCATAAAAAGAGAGAAGGGGACTCCAGTAGTGCAGATGACCAGAGACGTTTTAATAAAAATTAAATTAAAAATAAAAATACATTGCACCAGTTCGTACATAAAGTGCATGTAAATTACAAATAAAGTGCATAAAAATGACAGATGCACTGCAATACATCAAATATACGTGCACAAGATAAAGTGATGTATGCAGGAAGATGCCTATAGGCACCAGCAGTGAGACTGTCACGACCAGCGAGACAGAAAAACTTCACCGCCGTTTAAATTTAAAAAAATTAAAATTTAATATCTGATCCTCCATTGCTAACCTGGCTTGTCTGACCCTGCATCCAGTTATCCATCTGTCCTGCTCTGCATAGTGCCTGGTGATGCTGGTCCTCCCATCTGCTGTGTGCCTGCATCTGCTGTTCCTGCCACCCACTTCTGCAAACCAACGGAAGATCTTGCAGGCACTCCTACCTCCCTGGTTGCAAACCCAGTGGCCCTTGAGCCGGGGCTGTATGAGAGGTCTCCTTCTATACGTCAGGCTCTGCCACAAGGTATGTGTCAGTCACTTTAAGGATGTCAGATTGAGGTGAAGTTTTACTTTAAGAATATCAGATGGTAATAGAAATTGCTTTGGAAAGAAAAGAAGGGGAAACAGATTCCGGCTATCCCTCTAAATGGAAGTCAATTAATTTCTTCCTTGGATGGCTGATGTCTGAAGTGGGATGTGTGTAACATTCCTGCCTAGCAGGCCAGCAAAGAGGTGAATCCTGGTTGATAAAAGTGTTGATAAAAGGCAGTAAGGAGATTAGCCTGCAGCACTGGATGGGTTATAGTGTCTGTGCCTAAAAATATAGAACTGTACTGTAAACTGTTCTGGACCCCCTTTGTCCTCCTCTGGGATGGCTGTAAATGTGGCAATGACCTGCATCCTGAGGATGATCACTTTTCTGGTGGCTTTTGTGACCTATCGACTCGACACAGTCCGACCTGGGCTGGCCAGGATCCTTTCTACTCTTTCTCTCACGTCTGTCCTCTAACACAGTCTCTACCCCCATGTTACCAGGTTTTTCTCCTTTTAAATGATCCAGCCCCTTATTTATCCTTTCAGAGCCTGGACCGGGTCTGTGACATCAGCGGATAGCAAGCTAAAGCCTGCTGACAGCTGAAAACGGGTCACAGAAGTGCAGAATTAACTGCACTCCTGTGATCCGTAAGAGAAGTATATTCAAAAAAGCTTTGGCTATATTTCTTTATTATTTCAATATTGTACACATTCTGGTATAGTTTTAATGGAGTCTTCCCAGATAATGATATAATTAATGCTGTAGACATTGTGGGTGAGAAATACATAAAATGGGTACAGAGTTCAGATAGTATTGTCATCCTAGTAGCCCATAAAAAACCTGGTACAGCTAGAAGCATAACCTGCCCCATAGCAGTAGCACACACCTGGTGGTTAAAAATTATGAAGAAAATAGTGTAATTATATTCAAGAACAAATTGTACACACCTCAGAAGAAATTCTGTTTGTGTGCTGTGCACAATGTCATTGAGATTTAAAAAGAATTAACACTGTGCGACTACACTGGTGTGTAAAACAATGTCACATATAAAAAAAGCTGTATGTAGCTACTGTTGTATTGGGGAGATTAACCTCATGTAGTAAGTGCTTTTTCAAGAGTTGTGCCATTCAAAACTGAATTTAAGTGCATGGCAGCCCACTTTTATTAAATAACATGAAAGTTAACATAGAAATCAGTTGCCCCTGCAGGAGTTCTTTCACATCAATATGAACAAATGAAAATACCAAGCCACCTGGATCCCTTGTAAGCAGCACTGCTGCTTTTCTTATTAGTCCCTCTGACTGTGTTTCCAGCTTTCCTGGTTCACTTGTCTTTCTTAGCCTTTATTCGCAGCGCCCTTATCCTGACTTTTGACTCCTGGAATGAGACCTCCTGTATCCTAGCTGCTAGCTGGGGCACCTCTGACCCCTGGGTGAGACCTCCTGTGTCTTAGCTCCTAGCTGGGGCTTTTATGACCCGTGGGTGAGCCCTTCTGTCTCCCACACTGGGATCTGTCTCCAAACTGGGAGCTCTGAGCTATCCTCAAGCTTGCATGTATAACAACCCTGCAGGCACCTGGTAAAATCGTGACACAGGATTAAAAGTTCCGAACCAGAACTACAGAATCCGGAGAAAACCCAAAAACACAGCTTTCTCCGTTCATAAATGATAGTCCTAAAAATCGCATTAACCCTCAATGCGAATAATGTGTCATAATCTCCTTCATTTTAATAGTGCCAGGGTATGTATCTCTATATCACACTACTGTAGCACTACCATGGGGCTTCTGGTAACTGGATCCCCTACTCCTGCACAGCCAGGCAACAAGCATTTTTCACTTACATCCAGACACAAGAAACAGTGTCTGAACTTGGTTTTGTTGTTTTATTAGGGGTGATAACTTGGATGGGAAATAGGAATTATGGGGTGCTGAGCTTGACTAAAACAATAAACGGGCACACACTCCTTCCTATGTACAAGATACTGAACTGTCCTGCTTCTTGAACACTGACAGTCTATGGTGATCAAAAGCCACCTGAGGACTCTCAGTCCCTTTTAGAAAATAGCACAGTGGGGTTTATTTACTAATGCTAGACAGTGCAAAATCAGGCTCACTTCTGCATAGAAACCAATCAGCTTCCAGGTTTTATTGCCAAAGCTTAATTGAACAAGCTGAGGTTAGAAGCTGATTGGATTTCATGCACAGCTGCAGCAGATTCTGAGTGCACCAGCCTTAGTAAATTTACCCCATGTGTTATAAGCTGCATTTAGGAGTATCTTTAACTCCTATGTAGAAACTGCTCCCAGCTCCACTGCCTGCAGGAACTACCAGCCCACGTGGCTGCTTGTCCACCAGGCCACCTGGGAAGATCTCCCAGAGCAAGGAATGGGAAGGGTTAAGCACAATGCTGTCCTCCTTGTCCCCTTGTGAATCCCTCTAAGTGTAGTATTAAAGCAATATTATTTATTGCACAAGATTAAAATAACTTACAAGAAATAAGTGGGAGTAATGCTCATAATAAGTATGTGGTCCTGGCAGTTCTACTGCGTCCCACAGGCTTCTCGCACGATCCGGGTAGCCGGGAGAGGTCCTGGTGTGATGTTGTGCTGAATAGCTGTACATTAAGGAAAATCAGGAAGTAGTCAGCTCCATGCTGCCCAGCTTGAACCAGAAGAGGAAATGATGTCACCAGCAGGGGGCAGGAGGAAGGGGTCACGACTGTCTCTGTGGAATGAACCTCTGCCCCAGTCTCAAGCCTTTTGCAGGTTTTCTTCTAAGATTGCCCTTTATTTGGCTCCATCCATCTTCCCATTAACTCTGACCAGCTTCCCTGTCCCTGCTGAAGAAAAGCATCCCCACAACATGATGCTGCCACCACCATGTTTTACAGTGGGGATAGCGTGTTCAGGGTGATGTGCAGTGTTAGTTTTCTGCCAAACGTTACATTTTGGTCTCATCTGACAAGAGCACCTTCTTCCACTTTTTTGCTTTGTCCCCCACATGGCTTCTCGCAAACTGCAAATGGCACTTCTTATGGCTTTCTTTCAACTATGGCTTTCTTCTTGTCACTCTTCCAGAAAAGGCCAGATAATAGATGTCCTGTGGACAGATGTCCTGTGGATCTCTGCAGCTCCTCCAGAGTTACCATGGGCCTTTTGGCTGCTTCTCTGATTAATGCTCTCCTTGCCTGGCCTGTCAGTTTAGGTGGACGGCCATGTCTTGGTAGGTTTGCAGTTGTGCCATACTCTTTCCATTTTCAGATGATGGATTGAACAGTGCTCCGTGAGATGTTCAAAGCTTAGGATATTTTTCATAACCTAACCCTGCTTTAAACTTCTTCACAACTTTATTCCTGACCTGTCTGGTGTGTTCCTTGGCCTTCATGATGCTGTTTGTTCACTAAGGTCCTCTAACAAACCTCTGCAGGCTTCACAGAACAGCTGTATTTATACTGAGAATAAATTACACACATGTAGACTCTATTTACTAATTAGATGACTTCTGAAGGCAGTTGGTTCCACTAGATGGAAGTTAGGGGTATCAGAGTAAAGGGGGCTGAATACAAATGCATGCCACACTTTTCAGATATTTATTTGTAAAAAATGTTGAAAACCATTTATCATTTTACTTCCACTTCACAATTATGTGACACTTTGTGTTGGTCTATCGCATAAAATCCCAATAAAATACATTTACGTTTTTGGTTGTAACATGACAAAATGTGGAAAATGTCAAGGGGTATGAATACTTTTTCAAGGCACTGTATAGTGTACTATTCTGATTCTATTGTCAGTGTAGAATATCAGTTTAGTGTGAATCCAGTGATAGTTCAGTCAGTGTGAGTGTAGTGATCACCATTAACTTTACATTAGTGTGAATTTAGTGATAGTTCAGTCAGTGTGAGTGTAGTTACCGTTTAACACAGTATATTTCAGTGCGTTACTGCAAGTTTAATGCCGTATAATTTAGTGCGTCATGTGCCATTTAATGCAGTAAATTTCTGTGCGTTAGTGCACGTTTAATGCCGTATACTCTCAGCAGCCTCCACTGACAGGGATGATGGTATAGCGCAGGGTGTCCCAGGTCCTTGCAGTACAACTGACAGTAGCACACCATCAGCTGTAGACTATAGCCGGCAAATTTCTCTGCCCCATTCTGCCTTTCCGTCTGGTGGATTCTGCCCCCTTCCGTGAAGTTGCAGAATGTGCTGTACCACAATGGCAGGTTCCCAGTAGCTATCTCTTTTCACGTAAGGCCATTCCAGCTCTGTACCATCACATGGAAGGCAATGTTGTGGCATCGTTGGGCAAGGGAGTCAGCCGCAAAGTCCACGTTACTGCTGACATGTGGTCCAGCAAGCATGGTCAGGGACCATATATTTTGTTCACAGCACACTGGGTAACTCTACTTACATCACAAAAGGATGCAGGACAGGGCTCAGTGCTGCAGCTTGTTGTGCCCCTATGTCTCCATACAGCTAGTGGTTATGATATGAGATTTGGCCGCTCTATCCCCTCCTCCTCCTCTTCCTCCATGCCCTCCTCTGCTGAATTGTCCTATGGACCACAAGTACACCCTAAGCATTCAAGGGGCTTTTCAATGAGTCAGGCTAAAAGGTGCCATGCAGTGCTTCAGCTGGTGTGTCTAGGGGACAGGAACCACACCGGAGCAGAGATTCTTGGAGCTCTGCAGGGGCAGGCCCAGAGGTGGTTCACACCATGCCAGCTGGAGCCAGGAATGGTGGTGTGCGATAATGGCACAAACCTCCTGTCTACCCTTAGACAGGGAAAGTTGACACATGGGCCATGCCTGGCACATGTCCTCAATTTGGTGGTGCAGTGTTTCCTAAATAGGTACCCAGGATTGGAAGATCTGCTAAAGCAGGCCAGAAGAGTCTGTAAACATTTCAAGTGGTCATACATAGCCAGTGCTCGGTTGGCTGAAATTCAGCGGGAATTCCATTTGGCCGTAAACTGCCTGATTTGTGACATGCCCACCAGGTGGAACTTGACTTTGGCAATGCTGCAGCAGCTGCACATGCAGCAGAGGGCTGTCAACAAGTACCTGTGTGAATATGGCACAACGACAGGCTCAGGCCGGCTCGGCTTTTTTATCCCTACGCCAATGGCTGCTCATAAAGGATGCATGCACTGCACTGTCACCATTTGAGGAGGCAACAATGATGGTGAGCCGTGACAATGCATGCATCAGTGACACAATATTCTGTTGTGTTTCTGCTGGAGCAGACTCTGCGTGGCATTATGGACAGGGCACTTGATGCAGAGCAGCGGGAGGAAGATGAGGACTTCCTTTTCTCTAAAGGTCCACTTTATGCAGACATCATTCTTCCTACGCCACAGAACACACAAGAGGAGAGGGGGAGGAGGAGGAGGATTCTGGCAGTTTTGGAGGCATTGAAGCAGAGGAAGACATACATCAAACAGTAAGAGATGGTTTTCAATCCACAGAACCCTTGGGAGTAGTATGTGGCTGGGAGGAAGCAGTTCCAGATACTATAATCCTCAATGACCCCAAGGAGTCTGCTTCTCATGCCTCCGCAAGTTTGTGGTGCGTGGGCTCCCTCATGCTTCAAAGCCTGCAAACGGATCCAAGAATACGTACTGTAAAGGAGAAGGATCACTATTGGTTGGCAACACTCCTTGACCACTGTTACAAGGGGAAAGTCTCAGAACGCATCCTGTTCCCACAGAGGGTGTAGAGAATGAAATCTCTCGGACACATTAAAGAGGAGTTTATCCAATGCTTTTCCTGACTCTGGTAGGTTACCGTGTCGTGGTAAACGTAGTTTTGAGGCTTCTGTTGGTCAAAAGAGGAGCGGTGGAGAAGGTGGCCGCCTAAGTGATGCATTTAATAATTTATTTAGTCCTTGTCACCCAGGGCTGTCAGCTTCCACATCCCATCAGCAGCATCTGCATCACATGGTGGATGATTATCTAAGGGCGAAAACAGAGATGGAGAGCTTTCCAGTCGATGATCCACTGGCTTACTGGGAAAGAAAGCCAAGCCGGCCTGAGCCTGTCGTTGTGCTATACTCACACAGGTACTTCTTGAAGGCCTGCTGCTGCATGTGCAGCTGCTGCAGCATTGCCAAAGTCAAGTTCCACCTGGTGGGCATGTCACAAATCAGGCGGTTTACGGCCAGATGAAATTCCCACTGAATTTCAGCCAACTGAGCACTGGCTGTGTATGACCACCTGAAATGGCTACAGACTCTTCTGGCCTGCTTTAGCAGATTTTCCAATCCTGGGTACCTATTTAGGAAACACTGCACCACCAAATTGAGGACATGTGCCAGGCATGGCCCATGTGTCAGCTTTCCCTGTCTAAGGGTAGACAGGAGGTTTGGCTTACTGGGTCATGATAATAGACCACTGGCCAGAACTTGCCCAGTATGCAATTGAGCTGCTGGGCTGCCCTACATCCAGCGTGCTTTATGAACAGGCATTCAGTGCTGCTGGAGGTTTTGTTACTGCTAATAGAACACGTCTGTCCACAGACTCCATAGACCAGCTGGCATTTATCAAAATGAATCAGTCTTGGATTACCAGCAGCTAGGAAGCCCCTGATTCTGATTATTAAGTGTTTTGGGGATGTGAAATATCTGCAGGACTTCTAGGCTGCCTAGTGTTGTGGATGAGTTGATTTCATCTGTACGATTTTTTTTGGTGTAGGTTTCATTGGCACAATTAAAACCCAAAGGTCAATTTTTGACAGCAAGGTTAATTCTTGCTTTCATCAAGAGTACCTCTATAAGGTTACAGTGTGAAGGCGCCACCAACACCTGAAGACCAATTTTTCCACACCTGTTACTTCTATCCAAAGTCTGTGAAAAGACACCAGAATTTATCCAAAAAATCTCTAATCTTGTTCCCAGTGAACTACATTGTGGCCTCATAATACAGACTGGCTCAGCAAGCCATTGCTTACAAAATAAAGAAAGCTTGCAGGGAAAATTACATTTTTTTTTGCGTTATAAATGCAATTATTGCTGCAGCAGCTTCTATACACAGTACAGATGTGCCAAATTGGGACCCCCCAGGCACTATATTGAAAGGAATTTTTCATTTTTATGCTTTCACCTTAAATCAATAAACGACTTGCCTGAGGATGGGGCCCTGCGTGGCTCTGAAACAGTGCTGTATGTTTAGGTGACCACAGAAATAAAGCTTTGGACCCTTTCAAGGAATCCTTGGTGTGCTGATGACATTCCTTTACTTTAATCATCCTTGGTTTCTAGCCTGTGGTCATTGCATCACCCAGCATTACTGAATAGCCGGTTTCTTGAACGTGGGGAATATTGCATTTGTCCCAGTGAGACAGGATTCAACTTTCAGGAATTTCGACAAAAATATACCCCACAAAGTCCTGTGAGAATGCAAAAAGCTCTTCTGCTGTTTAGTCGGGATCCATACGGTGGTGCACAATAAAGGCGAAGTCTCTTCAAGAAGACACAGAGTTACCCAAGGGATGGCAAAGAAGCCAACAGAGATCTTCTTTAATAGGCCTGGTGGGGGGTTGCGAAGGGTCTCTTTAAGGACAACTGAGATGGAACAAAGATTGCTTCAGCAGAAAGGATGGGGGGGCACATATGATTTAGTAGAAGTAGGTCCCTTTAACTGGAGAGCTAAACTTGGAAAGCTAATCTCTTCCTTGGATGGCTGGAACCTGGGATGAAGTAAGTGCATGGCAGGCATAGTAAAAGAAATGGTTTGGTTCCCTGCAGACAAGGTTGGTTAAGCAGTTAAATGTGGTAAGATACAGCACAGGATGGGCTGTAGTGCCTGTGCTTGAAGGTGTAGGCCTGTGCTGGTGACTGTCTAGGACCTGGGTAACTAGAAACAGAAAACACACTGGGAACTATGGCAGCGTTGTATGGGTTAAGAACCCTTCCACCCAGTCTATTGGTGCAGCAGGGTGTAGCGCTCCTTGTTGGGGGGGGGCCTTTGTCTTCCCTGGCTATGCAGATGGCAATGGCCCGGCTGGCCTGCCTGCAGGTTCTACGAATCTGCTTCCTCAGGATGCTCGGCTCACTAGTGTCTTGTGCCTCTTCAATCATTTTATACATTTAATGCCTGCAAGGCTATTAAAAGCACCTGAACATTTTCAAAAAATATAGGGATTTGGTCACAACAAATGGCTATATGGTGCTTAAGCCCACTTACTGCGACAAAGTACCCCATTATTAGTGGGTCCTACGCTATCCATAGAATGGAAGATCCTGCTTCTCTGAACCATGGAAGAAATAAACTCTATATGGGAGAACTAAAGGACTCCTCCTATAACACAGGTGAACACTAATGAGAGGCAATGATGGAGCTCCCCATTCCCTCATCCCTATCTACCCCCGTGTTCCCAGGCTTTCTGCTTTTTACATGCCCCCCGCCCCCTTACCAGCTCTCTGGCTGTGTAGTTCAGTCCCTGCAAATTTGAATGGAAGAATCCTGCTTACAGCATACAAGTCCCAGCATTCCTGTAAGGCTGTGTGATATCTAAGTTATTTAGCACTGCCATCTTGTGGTCAAATACTATTCTGTATGACAGCAACATTGCACCATGTTAAAAAACACCATACTGCCACTGGCCAATGGGAGCAGAGAAGGCTTGGCAGACAGAGCTAACCCACCTGAGGGAAGTGACATCACCTACCAGCAGAGCACACTCTTCAGGCTGGGGGTTAAACACTGGCTGAGTGAACTGCAGGGATGTAGAGACCAGCAGTGTAGAAGCCTATGGGACACTCCTAACACATTTACTTTTTATAACCTTTACCCATAATGCTTTTTCATGCTTTTTTAAAGTCTTGTGATGTTGTATTTAGGTAAGTAGGTTTGGTAGGATGGAATTTCTTTCTTTCTTTCTTTCTCTTTCTTTCTTTCTTTCTTTCTTTCTTTCTTTCTTTCTTTCTTTCTTTCTTTCTTTCTTTCTTTCTTTCTTTCTTTCTTTCTTTCTTTCTTTCTTTCTTTCTTTCTTTCTTTCTTTCTTTCCCTAGAGTCTGAGACTGTGATGACTGCAGTAATTTACTTACTGTAATTACAGAAACTTGTTTTATATTTAGCTCTGTCAGTGCATATACTTACCTAAAATTATTTACTTTTGGGGGGGGGGGGGTAATTTGTTTTTTTTTGTTTGTTTCATTTTTAGCTTTAAAATCTTATTATCCTGCATTTTTAAAAACTCATTGCGCTTGATTATCATACCGTAAATACAATATCTGCTTTATATCTGCTTTAGTGCACCTTAGATACTTAATACTGTAACCACAAAACAGCAAGTCCTGTACTAAGGATATCACAAACACATTTTTATGTTAAGAAGGCTATAGAATAATCATCCAAATGTTTGACTTGATAATATTAAAGGCGCCATGCATAAAAATGTCTCAAAGTGTCTTTATTGCCCAAAGCACATGATGATAACCCGTGTAATTTTTTAACCTATACTAGAAAAGTCTTATCTTCCGATTTTGCACCCTCTTCTTCCCCTAGGAGTCAAGGGTTTCAGTAATCCTTCTCAATATTCCAATCCCCTGGCAGCCTTTTTATGTTTGTTATTGCCAAGTATTTTTCCCATTTCCCTTTTTGTGTTTGCATTCTGTTTTAATCTTCCATGCTAACTTTGGGAAAATTCCTTATTCCTTATTCATCACATTTACAAAATCTTCTGAAGGTGCTCCACCTTAAACCTATTTTTTTGTTCTTAACTCTTCTACAACGTGGTTTATTTTCTTTTATTTCTTCTTTTTTTTTTTTTTAAAGGTACCTAATTTTCATGTTTATAATCTTTATAAACAAGTGTCCAGGTTTCCAAACTGTATGTTAATACTGTAACAAGAATCCTATTCTGGGAGACTGAAATACAGTCTTTCCCTTTTACCTGTTCTTCAGTTAGGTTTTTTTTTTTTTTTACCTGTTTTGACTGGGCTGGCATTTTGTGAGTACCTAAGAACTTACAGCTTGTATAAGCTTTAGTACATTTCCCCCAATGCTAAATTATTTTGTTTATGATCGCTATCTAGAAACATTCTGTTGGCTTTGGAAAAGCGATTAAATTATTAAAATTACATATCAGTTAAAGGGCAGAGAAAAGTCAGATTAACAACAATCAAAAATTAAATGCAGGTTACTAAAGAAAGTAGAACAAGCACCTCAAAAAATATACTAATTAAAAATAAACAACCGAGGCCACCAAAACCAAATAGTAGGTAAGAGTGAACATTCTCAAAAGCCAGAGCTTTGTCAGACAAAATGAAAATTGATAATTCCAGGATCTCTTTATTTCCTGACTTCTCTGCCGAACTACAAAAACGACCTGCAACCTTCAATGATGTTAAAAAGCTGCTCAGAGAATTAAATGTGCAATATGGCATGCTGTATCCCGCCCGGCTCCGGGTAACAGCTCTTGGCACGACTCACTTTTTCGATCGACCTACAGCGGCTGCACAAGGATTGGATCGAGAGGATAGAGCTCTTAAAGATGCTAGGAGACAGCATTGAGGATCCATCACCTTCTATGGGACAGAGACTTATCCTTACATGTCCGGCGGAGAGAGAAGTACTTTGAATCTTTTGAATTGCAAATAGCCAGCATCTGTGAAACCCCGTTTACCAACTGGAAGTTACTTTTCCGGGTGTTTTCACTGCCTCCCCTCCCCAGGATGACTTATCCGGGAACAGTTTCTATGTTAGCCCAAGTGGCTGAGAGCATGGTTGGCTCCACGATCGTTGACATTGATGATCTACGTTCTTTTGAGTGGTTCTTTTTTCTCCTGTCCCCCCTTTTTTTTCTTCCCCCCTCCCCCTTCTTTTTTTCTTCCATTTTTTTCTTTTTAGGATTCTCTGGGACACTGTGTGTTTATCCAACCCTTCCGCATTGCAACCACGGTCTTGTGTTAAAATGTACACCAATAATGTGAATAGAGGTAAAGCAGGTAACATAGACATTAGGTCTATTTTATATAATGCTCTATTGCCTGAAAGTCAATCAAAATGTAATACAGTCAGGCAATGGCAACCAGTGTGGTAATATACATACAATTAACTCATACAAATGACAGCGAGTATTAAGGTTTTATCATGGAATATTAGGGGTTTTGGTAATCCTGTGAAAAGAGTGGCGGCACTTAGACATTTTAAGTCCGCACAGGCAGATATTGTATGTCTACAAGAGACGCATTTTCCCCCTGAGGCTATCCCTAGTTTTGGTTCCCGGATATATAGTACCCATATTCACTCTACACACTCAGCATATGCAAGGGGGGTGAGTGTCCTGATTCATCGGGACGTTCAGTTCCATTGCTCTCAGAGAGTTGTAGAGCCGGAAGGGAAATTAATTTGTTTACTCTGTACAATATCAAATTTGGTGTGTATCATAGCCAATATATACATACCACCCCCCTACTCAGCAGAGACCCTTAGGCACCTGGCTAAGTTCATGGCACAATATCCAAATATACCTCTAGTGGTGGTGGGAGACTTCAATAATTATTTGCACCATACATGGGATAAACTGCCTGCACCTACCACAGTAAATATCTGTAACAAGGGATTGACACCCTTTGCTCGTTTATTATCAGAGTTGGGCTTGACTGATGTGTGACGCAGGAGTCATACCCATACTAGACAGTAATCCTGCTGTTCCACAGCTCACGGGAGCCTGTCCAGAATAGACCTAGGACTGGGTAATGCTGCTCTGCTCCCATTAGTTATTGAATCTGGGTATGGAGACAGGCACATCTCTGATCATTCCTCCTTCTGGGTGAGAATTGTGTTACCTGTTGACGCTAAATCCAGGACTTGGAAACTCAATCTCTTTTGGCTAGCTTTATTCCCTACTCCTGATCCGATTAGAGAATGCCTTGTATTTTTTCTGAAGGACAATCTAAACTCAACTCAATTAAGTATCGTCTGGGAGGCTGCAAAGGCATTCTTACATGGTCAGTTTATAACCACGATCAATAGCCTAAAGTCAAATACAAAGGCCTGGGAAACAGAAGTATGTAGGGTACTAAGGTAATCAGAGGATGCATATATCTCTAATCCTACTGAGGATACAAAAAAAGCATGGTTGGGTGCACAGTCCATGTCTAGCCAGCTGGCACTTCAACTGGCTGAAAATAAGAGATTTTTCCTGCAGCAAACCCATTTTGAAGAGGGGGAATCTACTGGGCACATGCTGGCGTTGCTGGCGTGGGCACAGGGTACCCCTTCTGTGGTCTCCTCCTTGTGTGATGCACAGGGAGTTGTTCACAAGAGTAACTCAGAAATATTACGAATCTTCCGGTCATTTTATGCTGACTTGTACACATCCGAGGTGCACCCCGGGGAGGGGGACATAGTGGATTTCCTTAATGAATGTGAGTTGCCTCATTTTTCCACCTCGGACGCGACCCTCCTAGATGCTCCAATATCAGCGGAGGAACTGGCATTAGCCCTAGCACAAACACATAATAATAAGGCTCTGGGAGCTGATGGCCTACCGAGGTGTACAAAAGATATGCTGATACATTACTACCTACACTACTATAAGTCTATAACGATGCATTAGAGAGGGGTATGCTGCCCGTTTCTATGAATGAGGCAATTGTAATAGTATTATTGAAAGCCGGTAAAGAAGCCACGTCCCCTGATTCTTATAGGCCTATCTCCTTACTTACAACCGATGTCAAATTGCTAGCTAGAGTGTTAGCGACGAGACTATCCCAAGTCATCCAAAAGTTAGTCCACAGAGATCAATCTGGAATCATACCCACCAGATCCACAGCCCAAAATATTAGACGCCTCTTCTTAAACATTCAAATCCCAGTTGAGAATCCCGGTAATCAGGCCATTTTTTCGATAGACGCAGCTAAGGCCTTTGCCAGTGTGACCTTACTTGTGGAAGGTGTTGGAACACATGGGCTTAGGTCGTACTTTCATTAGGTGGGTTAAACTGCTATATGCACAGCCATCGGCCAGAATCAGGGTCAATGGGGAACTCTCGGAACTGTTTCCACTGTTCAGAGGCACAAGGCAGGGGTGTCCTTTGTCACCCCTGCTGTTTGCCCTGGCTCTGGAACCACTGGCTGCTAGACTGAGAGGTGACCGCAGGGTTGTAGGATTCCGACGCGATACGGGGACGGACGTTATATCGCTATTTGCTGATGATACCTTGTTGTATCTCAGCAATACTCAAGATTCTCTGGTGGCAGCTATGAGTCTTATTAAAGTCTTCGGTACATTATCCGGCTTTTCTATTAATTGGAATAAATCAGTATTAATGCCCTTAGATCTGCTGACTGCCCCACTGCCTGATTGTACTTCAATGGTGCAGATAGTGTCCTTTTTTCGATATTTAGGTGTGCAGGTATCCCCAGATGTTACCCAATATATCAATCTTAATCTTATCCCCCTACTTACTAAATTTAGAGAAAAATTTAATACTTGGTGCAAATTACCATTGTCGGCAGTTGGGAGGGCAAACCTCATAAAAATGGTGTGGTCTCCACAACTATTGTACATATGCCATAATTCACCAGTGTGGATATCCCGGTGTTGGTTTGATAAGGTAGATTCCCAGTTCAGATAATTAATCTGGCATAAAAAAACAGCTAGAATCAGTCTGTCCACTCTGTAATACAATAAAGAGGAATGCGGCCTGGCAGTTCCACATGCTAGAGCCTATTTCCTCGCCTCCCAGCTGCAGCAGTTGGGAGGTTGGGGACTGGTAGATAACTTGGACCCCATACATAGGCTTCTCTGCACATCATCAAGTGAGGTCACTGCGCTGACTAACTTGGAGGCCGGTTACACACACTTAGCCAGGAGACTCCCGTCCATAATCTTGTTAAAAAGGTTGTGGACCCATCTCAAATGGTTACTGGGTATAAGAGGCTTCCTAGCAAGTACCCCAATTTGAAGAAACACCAATTATAGAGAAATACTTAAACTGAAGGGCTTTAGGTCATGGGAGATAGCAGGGATTCAATTCCTATCACAACTATACAGAGGTCAGGTTCTCAAGTCCTTTACGGAGTCCTTATCCCACAAATGAATTTCTTTAGATACTTGCAATTAAGGCATGCTCTACAGCTGCAATCTAGATATACTCTTCTCCAGCTGACTGATCGTGTCATTTTGCAAGGGATCTTGATGGAAAAAGAAACGAAAGGTATGATCTCTAGAGGATATAGTATTATCCTTGCTGCACTTCAGGACCCCACTGGTTTACCATGCAAAAGCAAATGGGAGGAAGATATAGGGCCGCTAGACGAGGAGACATGGAGTCTTTGTCTCACCTCTGCTCCGAAGGTGTCAGTATCAGTCTCACAGAAACTCTCTCACCTCTATCTGCTACATAGAGCCTACAGAACGCCTGCTAAATTACATAAATGGGGGATTCGTGATACACCACTCTGCCCTAAGTGCATGAGGGACCAAGGAGACCTCATGCACATGTTTTGGAGGTGCCCAAAACTCTTTCGGTATTGGTCGGAAATTTTAGAGATGATTTCACAAGTGTTTACCTTTACAATTCCAAAAGATCCTACAGTGTGCCTTTTGGGTGCCCTGGATGAGGAGTCACTGACTCCCTCTGTCCATACAGCGATTATTCGGCTGCTTTAAGTAGCACGGAAATTGATACCTCGACACTGGATTACCTCCAGGGTCCCCACCAGGCAACAATGGATTGACCAAGTGAATGAAATGTTAATATGTGAAAAAATGACGTACCAACACAGAAATGTACCTCGTAAATTTTACATGTTGTGGCAAGATTGGCTGGATGTCCCAGGCTTAGCACCCCATCAATTGGTTAAATATAGATTGTTGCAGGGATAACCGTTAGATTGAAATATCTGAACTCGAATTAATCGATAACTATATATCAAGTAAAGAAAGATTGTTGACGCTGTTGGGTTGGGCAATCTAACCAAATGAGCAAAGTTCCCAGAGTATAGGAAATGATCTTATGTTGTGTTATACATCATGCATTATGTTTTAGACGCATTGATGTTTACTCCCTTTGTTTGTTTTTAGTTTTGTTCCGCACCGCCACGCTATATATATATATATATATATATATATATATATATATATATATATATATATATATATATATATATATATATATATATATATATATATATATATATATATATATATATATATATATATATATATATATATATATATATATATATATATATATATATATATATATATATGTGTGTGGGGTGGTATTTAGATAATGTAAACTTTTGATGGCTTTGAGAGAGGTCACATGATGTATATACTCACTGTTATATCAATGTTTTGTATGACTTGTATATGGCTGTGCGGAAATCCAAATAAAATAAGTTCTGATTTAAAAAAAAGAGTGAACATTCTCAAGGTAATTCCTCTGTTCTCACCATTTAAAGTAGACCTTTTGTTAAATGCTCCCACCCCCAAAGTTAAATTGTCTGCAAAGGTGATTTAAAAATAAATCTAAATGCTAAAAAAAGAAAACAAAATACTTACCTTGTCCTCTGATGCCTTTGGTAGGCAGGGGTTTCCTGGGATAGCTGGCTGCTTTAAATTTTGTGAGAATACACTCCTGCATTGTGCTGGAGTGAATTCTTATAGAATATACATTTTCATGGAAAGTTCACTTAAAAATAAAGACCTGAGAAAAATAATTGCAGCCAAAAACAATTAGGGAATATGGCCTGTGAAAAAACACCTGCCTCCTGTTACTATAGTGCATGTAGATAGGGGCACACTCCATTCTGCTGCCTACATTTAGCAAGTGTTTACATGTACATTCACGGGCCTTCCAGGGTGTACAAGCCCTACACTAATCTCTACCTATGCACTTTATCAGCATCACTCTCCAAAAGACCTTCTAAACCAGCTGACCGAACGCTGGCCATAGATGAAATAATGTTTTCAGCTCTCTGGCTAAATGAAAAAACAAACAAATAGATTCCTCTATTCACACAATTGAGGTGGATAGAGAAGTCCTCCCCACTAAGACATTGTATTCTCACAGCCATGACTCTCTGCTGTCAGAGTAAATTAGGCAAGAAAAATTTTTCAACAATCCCGTTCAACTGATGCTGACCGTTAAATGGATCCACCTCCCTGACTCTGCTTTCCAGTCCATCAGGTGTAGTTATTATTACTTTACAGAATTTCTATAGTAACAAAAGTTTGCACAATGCTGTACAAAATAAAGGGGAGGCCCCATAGCAGCCAAATTTAGAGAATGCATGTGATAAGGAGGGTGCAGCTTCCCACATGAAACCACTGTGTGAGAGGCAGCTGCCCCTCCTCTGCCACATTCCTTCCTTCCAGTCCCTCTGTCATGGTAAGGGGTCAGGCTCGGAGACCAGTAAGTATAGAGAGGCTCCCACTTACCAGCAGGATAAGTACACAAGCAGGTCATCCTGGCAGATGACTCAGACTCACCCGAGGTGCTGAGTCTAAGCACTAACTGCATTTACTAGAACTCCTGATGGGGGAGATTGGTTTTGCAGTGTGTTAGTACCAGGTCGCGGTCCTCAGGTTTGCCTTACCAGAGGGTGAGTAAGCCGGTGTCCAATAGCAGATATAACAGGTAGAGCAGAAGAGTAGTCAGTAAACAAGCTAAAGGTCGGTACCAAACGGTTGCACAGGTTGGGATCAAGCAGAAGCGTAGTCAAGAAACAAGCCAAAGGTCAATAACAAATGGTTGCATGTTGAGATCAAACAGAAGTGCAGTCGAGGAACAAGTCAAAGGTCAGTAACAAGTGATAGTGAAAGGAAGGACAGCTGCAGATACACAAAGGAGCAAGGTATTGACTGAAGAGAGCACAATTATCTGTCAACAGGAAGTGCAGAGACATGGCTTAAATCAGGAACTTAATGGGAGGAGAAAAGAGTTCAAGGTTCACCACAAACAAGAGACAAAGCAAGATTGTCCATGGGATCAGATAGAGACCTGTCCAGCATCTCATATGGCACAGCGAGAAGAACTACAGCCAGACACCACAGATGTAGCAGGTTTGGATCCAGACCCTAAAACTCTCAGTTGTAATTTATTATTAAACAGGATTTATATAGCACCAACAGTTTTTGCACTGGTTTACAAACTAAAGTGAGATAGTACAGTTACAATCTAATTCAAGACAAGGGGGGTAATAGGAGGGGCCTGCTCATGGGAGCTTACAATCTAAAAGGAAGAGCAAGTGATACAAACAGTAGTACCTATATGGGATTAGCTTTTTGAGAAAGTAAAATATATGTGTTAGATAGAGATGGGGCAGAATAGGAGATAGCAAGACAGATTGGCGTAATGTCCACTCTGTATCTATTCAAGTACTATCAGTTTTTTTAGTACAAAAATATAGCAGCCTTAAAGGTTTTAATTGCATGATCCATCTCTCGATGCTGAACAGGAGGAATACAACTGAGAGAAGCTACCAGCTATGAAATCAGGCACCTCCAAACAGAATGGTCTTATGAATGGTCTTTAGGGCACTCACAAAACATATAGATAAATGTCTTTTAACCAGTTTGACATTTTCCCTATTTTAAAGTTTATGAGATATATAGTATACTGATGACAGTAATGTAATTGTATCATCTTGTCCTATGGCTATAACTGTATCAAAGTAAGTGTTTAGGCATCATATGACAAAGCAGGCATCATATGACAAAGCTGGTACATGGACTGTATCCTGACTAAGGGCAGTATAGTATCTAGAGAATAATTGAATATGCTCCAGCAAACGGAGAAGAGATTCAGTTTTAGTATTTAGCAGGGTCACTTCCTGTAGACCATGTTGTCCTGCAGCTACATGTTGCAGCTAAACGTATTTATAGCACCAAGACAAGGAGATTTTTCATTCCTGTGCTAGTACCGCTAAAAACTATTGTCAGTGTATAGATGATGAACATACTTCATACCATATTTTGCCCATTTAGCACCCTCTCTAAGGCATATCATTTTACCAAGCCAGGGGTTGAAGGACAATGGTTTTTATCAGCAACAGTATTAGTTTTCTCGCATAAAAGAAATTTTTCCACAGGAACTTTGCAATCAGTCCACTTGCTCTCACCTATCCATCAGAATGCATGTGCCTCCACTGTGGGGACACTTATAAATTAGTGTTAGGTACCACAGATACCAGGGTGCCTTGACGAGGCTCTGTGGCTTAAGCATACTTTTGCAAATGTGTGCAGACTAAACTCCTGCTTTTAACGCATACTGTTAGACAGGTTATTTGGTTGTCTGCGGGCTGGTGGTAAGTTAAGCTTAGTTTTTCCCTTGGATTTATTCTTGGCCTTGTTGTACTTTGCAATCAAAACCCACTTCTGTTGTACATGTTTCCCAAGGGGTTGCTTTAATTCCTCCTATTTTGTATCTACAGAGAGGTAGGAGTTTTTTTACAATAGTTTTGAATAGCTTAGAAGGCATCTAATTTGGATATTATTATTGTGATTCTACATAGAGTTCATTCTCCAGTAATTTAAACAAAATACAATGTACTTACAGGGTCAGGTGTTTCTTCATATAGTAGCCACTGTAAGCAATTATGTAAAGCTTCCATGTGCATATGTTTGAGTTTAGTGATCAGGGGATCCACGATTGCCAGTGTGCTCTCTAGCATCTAGCTAGTGACTGGCTTCCCAGGGGATAGTGAAGAAATTAACTTTGCCTTTATCACCTGCAATTTAGTGAGATAAAACATACTGTAAGTACCGTTTTGCTTTCTAAGCCTTATTTTGATATTGAAGAAACTTGCACACTGTTTGCAGCTGAAAACCCCAGGTAGATTGCATTGGTATTGTTGTATCTGATAGATGTGGCTGCCTTGAGGATATTTTCTCAATTATCTTTAAAAGGAATGCGTATCTCTAAAATGTAATATGCATGCAATAAGGAGGTGGAGGTGGTTCTCATACAATTGCAAAAAAGATGGGGAAAACACATCAGCATCCATAATTAAGTTAAGCTGATTCTCCAAGAAATCTCCATGATTTTTACCATCTGATCCTTCAAACAATCCCATTAGTCTTAATTGTTCAGGGAATTCCAATAGTCTTAAATAGTCAAAGTCCTCAATTTATTTTTATTATGCAAAAGTTTCGTCTAAATAGCTCTCCTGTCCCGACCAAACTAATGCACAGTGTCTTCCAAGTTATGTATTCTCTGTTCAGTTAAACTGACTCTTTCTCACATAAAATGTATATCTTGTTTGAGAAATTAGATATTTACTGTAAAAAAAAAAAGAAATATATATATATATATATATATATATATATATATATCCCAATGTCTATACAAATTTACACTTTGCTTAGTAATGTTTTTATCTGAACATTTTTTTTCATTTACAGTATGTCTGGATCTAATTGGGAGCAATGTGTGTAAAAAATGTTTTATATAATATTCTGTAAAAAAAAAAAAAAAATCTATTTTTTTTTTATAGTGGGAAATGCCAACTATGCAAAATGTTTTGTGTCAGGAAAATAACAAAGTGGGAGGATTAGGCAAATTTGGTGATATATAAGGCCTTTGTCCTGTGTGTTTTAATTTGTGTCAGTTTATATCCCTACATAAAAAAATAAAACTTTGTGTGGAATGCAGAATTGTCACCAGTAAATGCAGATCTGTATTAAGAAATTTTGGCTGATTTACTAAAGGAGTTGTACATCTTCGCTCAATAAGTTGTAGCAGTGTTCACTTTCACTACCTAATCATGTGCAAATTAAATAAATAGAAATACTGTATGCTTTTGACACCATTGGATTGTTGAAGTAAATCTTTTTAATGAGTGAAGATTCCTGATATGTGTCTGTTGTACCATGTACTTGTATTAAAGTTTACTGTTCACTTTGTATTTCTTCCTTTGTGTGAAATACCTGGTGACTCTGCCAGTCCCCCCCGCTTTCCTTTTTAAAACTGACCAATCTAGACATAGAAGCATATCCACCCCAACATGGTCAGTGTTCTGGCTGTGAGCATGGTAACACAGTTCTTCACTGGGAATTTCTCTGCCGCTTGCTGACAACCCCCCTTTCCCCCCTGCAGTCTCCACCCCCACTTATGAGAGAGAGAGATCCCAATAAGTGTATATTGATTGGCTTATACAAATGTTATAGCTTCTACAAACTATGCGATATATTTATGGGATTTTATTTTTTTTATTTTTTTTATACTAGTGGCAACTTACAGTGGGCCTGCGATATTGTGGAGGACATTCTGACACTAACTGACACTTTGTCTGAAACCACTGCCACTAATACAGTGATCAGTGCTAAAAATATGCACTGTCATTGTACTAATGGCAATGGCTGGGAAAGGGTTAACATCTAGGGCGATCAACTGTGTGCCTAGCCAGTGTTTGTGTTTTAACTGTGTGATGCTTTTACTAGGGGAAGTAATGGATTCTTTGCAGGAACACAGAATCCATTCCTTCCCCCCTGTCAGAACTGAGATATGCCTTGTTTATATAGGCATATCTCAGTTCTTTGTGTATAGCCGTTGATTGGCGGGTGCCAGAGGACATTGAGTGCCCGCCACCTGCAGATCAGCTTCTGCTGTGAATTGTCACAGCAGAAGCGGCCTGCCGGCAGCATGTGCGGGCCCCCTGCAGACGGAAGTCTGAAATCACGTATACATACGTGATCCGACACACAGCTGCCGCCCTGTAGCAGTAAACCTGCTATAGGGCGGTCAGCAAGTGGTTAAACATAATGGGTTATTTTACAAGGTCAGAGTTCACATGTGCTTTATATCCCTTAATAAATCTGTGTCCAAATGTGAGCTGACATCGCTGTGCTCACCTTTTGAAAATGCAATGAACAGGTATGCAGATCTAAAGTTCAGATTTTTCTCTGACATCGCTAGCGACCCTGCACAAGACAACCAAAAAACAATTTTTTTTAGAAGGAGGTTAGCAATTGCAGCCTCTGTATTTCTTATATCACAAATTTCCTTTTTTAGCCACATACAGTATAACAATAGCAGAATTTTACAATATTTTATGCCATTTACAACCATCTGCAAAAGACCACTAAACAGAAATTAAAAGTTGCAGAACTGCAGCCCAACATTTTATCAATTTTTTATAGAATTGAGAAGATTTAGAACATCAGGTCAGCTTTTAAGTTATGTTTGTGTCTTCACCACAGGTGTCTCCTGGGACAGAAATTAAGTAAATCTTCTCAACTGAAAAAAAAAAAAAAAAGCACTGGTGTCCCTGTTTAGATCACCCTCACTCTCTCTAAGTGACCACCTATCTCTAGAGATGGCAGCACATTGGAGAGCCAGGCTTCTGCTCTTGCACACAATTTAATGGGCTGGGTTTTCAGCTGTCTGATGCTCCCCTGTGCATTGCTCCAATTAACAGCACTGGTCAGGGAGCATGAGCACTGCTGATTGGGGCAGTAGAGTGCGGGGAGGCATTAGGACCACTGGAGACCTGAACTGCTGCATTCTGTGTGAAAGCAGCAATCTTTATCTTCAAAGTGCAGTCAGTGTATGATATTTTAACACTTGCTGCAGCATATAGTATGTAAAAAAAATGCAAACATACAACATACCTCCCAACTTTTTGAGATAATTATGAGGGACACCTATTAGCAAAAGTATCTAGGCATAGGACACTCCCCCTGCCATGTCCCCCTTATAAGAAAATTATACAGGTTGATGGGTTCTTTCTTTAATAATGAGAAACTGAACAGTATCCTGCTGGACAAGCAAAATACATTTTCGAGATTTGGACCCCGTGGTTACAATATGCACATCCATCACTGTCCATGTAAAGCTATACCTCATTATAATAGTCCAGATTTGGGATGCTGGTTTTGGGAATTCCTCGCGCTCACTCCCCTCCCTCTTACCTCACTTCTCTTTCCCACCTTCCTAATGTGAACACCCTTCCTCCCTCTTTCCTTCTTTCTTATTTCCTTGTTGCAGATCATGCTGTTTATTGAGAATTGATGCTTTGACCTACTTCCTGTTTCACAGCCTGCGACAAATTTACCAGACTCATTGATACCTACTCTAACTTGCAGGCGTTACGTTTGGTTTATTACTATGCTATTTAAACTGTTAGATGTTTTTACATTCTTGGTAGCTATGTTCCAGCTGTCCAATATGTCTTTGGCAATTACAAAAATTGTTTTATTCAATGTTTTGTACTTAGATTTTTCAATAAAAATGTATTGTAAGTGAAAATTATACAAAAAAAAAAAAGATTTTTTTAAACCCACAAGTGAAAGGAAAAAGTAGGTATTCTGGATGACCACCCATCTATTAGGTACACCACTAGGGCCCTTAGATATCTGAAGACATTGAATGAAAACGAGAGGCAGGTTGTGCATTCGTAAATTGTCTGCCTTTTTCAGGTGTGTTACAGCTTATATATAGTTCAACATACCAATAGAAAGAGGGGAGGGGGGGAGTGGATAGTAAATGATGTATTTGTATGGAAATATATAGTTATATGGTTATACAAGTCAGTGACCCTTTAAGATACATTATCATGAGTTAACACGGGTCAACAGGCCATCTGGTTATGAGTCATAAGTCATGTATCCTGCCCCATGGCCTACAGAACAGAGAATGACAAACCAACCCACAATGATATATATCGAGTACAATGCTTGTACAAGCATCTTTCTAAGCATTCTTTTATAGTTGCAGATTTAAGCTCTCTTGTATACTGAAATAGCAGCGCATTTCAAAGCATATCAGTCACAGTGGTTTGGGCATATTATTACAACAAGTACTTTTTTTTACCAATACTATTCCTTTATATTGGCTTTTGAAATTAACAAATGCAGCACTTTAGAAGTTGGATGAAAGGTTTAGCTCAAAATGAGGGACAAATGAGGAGAAAAGAGGGACAGAGGGACTTTGTTCCAAATCAGGGACTGTCCCTCTAAATCAGGGACAGTTGGGAGGTATGAATTACAAACATGTTTATAAAAAGGAAGGTTCAATTGGCTTTTAAGAGGGATACAAGACACAATAACAACCATACAAATGTTTTAACCTTTCCAGACTATCTGAAGCACAAATAAAATTGTTTTCCAGAGTTCCACTAATAGCATTCACAATTGGGTGATTACCTTCCACTGTAAAGTAATTACAATATGCAATTTTGCCATACAGTTTTTCGTTCTGTTAGCTGGCAAGTTATGTGTAAGGAGCCATCACAATAAAGGTTGACGTTTTTTTCTAATGGATTATTGGACTGGAATTAAAGTGTTTATTATATTTTCATCTACAATTCCCTATTTTAAGATGTCTTCTGCTTTGATAATGTTCCAAACCTTTTACATATGTAGCGGCCACATTTTTGTTCAATAAACTAATGTTATTTTATAGCTTAGTATTTGGCGCCATCTAGCGGCCAAAATTGTGAATAGACTTTATTCTATTTTCTTTCTTTCTGAAGAATGTGAGAAGATGATAGGAAGTGACTATTTTGTTTACGTTTCCACATTAACTTGACCTACCCACAATGCATAGTGACCTCCCATGAGCATCAAGAGACTGAACTGCATTCTGGGAAGGCTATAAAAGGACTCGGTGTGGCCATCTTAGGTCTCCTGGGAACGCATGGCCAGCCTGTGAGGATCTGTGTGGAGGTCTCCCTGCAGCACATCAGTGAGCTGGACTGAGGGCGAGGTGAAACTGAGGAGGATCCAGTGAAGCCTGTCGGAGCCATCTGAGAGTCCCAGAGCATCTCGCTGAGTGGAGAGGAGCAGCGGAGCAGTGTTGGCCAACCGGAAACAGGACCCTGTGTACCGGAGCAGAACTGTTCTACATTGCAGACCTGCTTGGGTGAGAGGGCTGTTGCCCAAAGTTTCATTGACGCACTTTTACACATTTGCATTTACAGTGCAGTGCTGCTGGGACCTGTAGTCCCACAGAGGAAATTCAAAGTATTAAGACTGAGTTTAATATAGGCCTCAAGCCTGTACTTCATTACAATTCTGACACTGTGTTACTTGCACCAGAGACAGTTGTAGTGCTACCGCACCACAACACTAGTCCAACATTCAGTTTACTCTGACTCAGGAGTTGTTAAACATTGGATTACAATTTTACAATTTTATCTACACATAGCTAGCAGAAGACAGAAGAAAAGAAGGACTGCCTCTTTAAAAGCAAGGCCTTGTAATTTATTGCTCTTTAAAGTCATTGTAATATCAAGCAGTGGGAGCTCCCTAGGTATTGTGCTATGATTTGTTAAAATAGCATTAGTCTTTTCTACAGTTACAGAGCGTGCTGAGAGTGGGACAGTGCCCATAGTGAAGTCAGTTCACTCTGTCATCGGTCCCATCTCATAAACGCATAGCAAAGAGGTTAATTTCAACACTTTCCATTTGTGTAATATTCTATTGTGAATTGAATCTCTTGGCTGTCACACTACGTTGGCCTGATGGTGCAACTGCTGTAATCAGTATTTTGAAGTAGTTACAGTAAAACATTATTCTTGTTTAAGTATTCCTGTGTGGAGTGTTGTTTCCTTTGATTTGCTGACCAGGTGGAAGCTGGAGGTTAAAGGTAAAAACAAAAAAGTATATTATATTATATATTGTGAAATTGTCTTTAAGTTTTTACCGCACACTAACATTACACCACAGCTGTGTCAAGGGGACCGAGTCAAAATTAAGGGGGCGTAATAGAGTACAGGCCCAAATTAATCATCAGCAGCTCCTTCGGGGGTCAGTGCTACACATATGTACACCTGCATGTTATTAGATACTGTTCTACAAAAAACAGTTAGTGGAAGCATTGTGTCTTTTTATTCTTTAAGCTGTTACTAAAGTGAAATCAGCTTACATAATTTACCTGGTTAAAAAACATTTGTTTTATGTACATGTATATGCAACTACTGATCTGTTAGCAAATTGTAATATTGCAGTTTAGTTAGAAGAAGTGCTATATTTGGCTCAGAGACAGATAAAAAAAGCCTATGAAACAGATGGGATGTGTGCATCAGAGATTATTGTAATTATAGTTGTGGAAAATAAAATACAAGAAATCTTTATGGAACAAAATGAATTTGAAGTTAGGTACTGCGTGAGCAAATTTTTGGACTGTATCATCACAACAGTCTTGAGAAAAAAAGGTAGCGACGACCAGTTCTTTTAGCATGACAGCTCATTCCACAGAATTATTTGTTAGTCACAAGAAGGTAAACAAGGCTCCTAATTACTTATTTTCAGAACGATGCTGGACAAAGTAATTCCCATGTATATGTTTAGCAATTTCAGGGTGCTCTTTCTATTTCATGCTTTCTTACACACAACAAATGTAAATGGTAGAAGCAAGCTTGAAAAAAAAAACAGTGTTTTAGCAGAGTAGACTCTGTTGCAAGGAATGTTAAATGCAACCTAATCTATTTGTACACTACAGAAGATAAAACACATATTGCCTGGTATTTCATCTGATAATTCAGTCTACAAATCAACAACCAAACTCTTTACTGTTCTGGAATGCAATATGACCCTCTGGAGAGCTCTAGGGAGCTGTAAAACACTGTATGAATGATGTAGCATTTTCAAATATATTTTTCTGACTATACAGCTAAACATTTTTTTCTTTAAGAACATATGTTCTAAACACAAGATTTGTGGAATATTCTCTATAAATAATGTAAGCTGTGCTGCTTTTTTTTGCTGACCATGTATTCTTTGAATTTTTCTAATGTGGGTCAGTAGACCTTTTTCTTTTTTCCTTCTGTGTTACTGGAAACTAATATTTCCTTTTTTACTATGCTCTGCAGAACATTTTTGTGTTTTGATGGTTTGTCATAGCCATGATGATGTCATCAACCAACACACTACAATAATATAATACTCATCTTGACCCTGCCGAATCTTAGATATACTCCCAACAGTACTTATCATACAAATTATTGTAATACTACTGTAAGATGAATCAACAAAACAACTTTTACAATTTGCTTTGATGTTTTATTTTTTTTGAGCCTTGTCTCGTCAACTCTAGAAACTTGGAAATAACAATGCGCTGCCTAGCTTTTTAATTTAGGACAGCTGACATAGAAGCGCCAATAGGAGGGCTTTTCGATAAGGCGTCACCTCACTATTACCCCCTTCCTGCCCACACTATAGCCAAAAGATGGCCACATTTCCGGGAGGGTGCCAATAGACATCCTACCATGATCGCTCTGCTCATGCGCCTCCTGCGGCATGCGGGTGGTGCACTCTGTGATTGCTGCGTCCTTAGGACACAGCTGATGACAGATCGGTGTTAAAGGCCAATCACAAGGGCCCTTTACCACATGATCAGCTGTGCCCAATGACAGATAATCACGATGTAAACACAATCCGGTTATCAGCATTTCTTTCCTCACGCTGACAGCCTGAGGAGAGCAGAGGAGAGCCTATAACTGGCTTGTGTGAAAGGGACATATACATTGATCATCAGGGCACGGATTATCAGTGTCCTGATAATAATTGCAGTCCCAACAGTGCCCATCAGTGCTGCCTATCAGTGCCCAACAGTGCTGCCAATCAGTGCCCATCATTGCTACTAATCAGTGCCCATCAGTGCCTCCTCATCAGTGTCACTTATCAGTGCTTCCTACCAGTGCCTATCAGTGCCCATCAATGCCACCTATCAGTGTCCATCAGTGCCATCGATCAGTGCCCATCAGTGCAGCCTGATCAGTGCCTCCTCATTAGTGTCCACCAGTGCCGCCTTATCAGTGCCCATCAGTGCAGCCTATCAATGCCCATCAGTGCCACCTCATCAGTGCCCATCAGTGCAGCCTATCAGTGCCCATCAATGCAGCCTCATCAGCGCACATCAGTGAAAGAGACAAATTACCTGTTTGTGACATTTCTAACCACTTGCCTACAGGGCACTTTCACCCCCTTCCTGCCCATACCAATTTTCAGCTTTCAGCGCTCTTACACTTTGAATGACAATTACTCAGTCATGCAACACTGTACCCAAATGAAATTTGCGTCCTTTTTTTCACACAAATAGTGCTTTCTTTTGGTGGTATTTAATCATTAGTGGGTTTTTTATTTTTTGTGCTATAAATAAAAAAAAAGACTGAAAATTTGGTGAAAAAATGCCTTTATCTTTGTTTCTGTCATAAAATTTTGCAAATTAGTAATATTTCTTCATAAATTTTGGCCAAAATTTATACGACTACATATCTTTGGTAAAAATAACCCCAATTAGTGTATATTATTTGGTTTTTGTGAAAGTTATAGCGTCTACAAGCTATGGTGCAAATCATTAAAAATTGATCACACTTGATCACACCTGATGTACTGAAGACCTATCTCATTTCTTGAGACACTAACAAGCCAGGAAAGTACAAATACCCTAAAATTACCCCATTTTGGAAATCAGACACCCCAAGGCATAATGAGTCTTTTGAACGGTTCATTTTTTTCAGGAAAGTTTTTGGAAAATGTGGAAAAAAAATTAAAACGCATTTTTTTTCCACAAAGTTGTCCATTTTTAAGATTTTTTCAACACATAGCATATACATAGCAAAAATGACACCCCAAAATACATTCTGCTACTCCTCCTGAGTATGGCGATACCACATGTGTCAGACTTTTACACAGCCTGACCACATACAGAGGCCCACCATTGAAATATCACCTTCAGGCGTTCTACGAGCATAAATTACCCATCTAATTTCCTGACAACCTATTATTTTTGAAGGCCCTTATATTTCTAACAAATAGCATTTACATACCAACAATTACACTCCAAAATAAATTCTATTGAGGAAAGCGAAAAAGAAAAGTATTACCTGTGGTTTTAGTAGTGTCCCCAGAGGAGAGAATTGGCGCAGGCAGCAGGCAGCAGGCAGCAGGCAGGGATGTGCTTAGCAACAATAGTAATTATCCAGGCAGCAGGCAGGAATATTGTCTATAGTCAGCACAAGGATATTGTCAGCACAGCCAAAGCATTTGTCCATAGAAATTGTCCAGGCAGAGACAGCCAGCACAGCCATAATATTGGTCCTGGTACACCGTTACCTCCCTGCACTCATTATTGTACCACTCTCCAGCCCTTCATAAACATACTGCCTCTTGCTACAGCTAATTATTTCCATAGTCCAGGTAGCAGGCAGAGGTGTGGTCGGTTTATGCTGCAGGCAGGGGGATGGCGGCAGAAAGTCAGCAGCAGGCTGAGGGCCGCAATCAGGTAAGACCTGTGCACAGGGGCACAGGGGTAGAGGCTTCGACCCACCCAAATCTCTATGAAGCCTCCGGACTCCAGACCCTAATCCGGAAATTACGAAACCCGGAGGCAACAAAAAAAATAGTTTTCTCCATCCGGAAAAACATTTCTGGAGCCCCTCACATGTGAGACCCCTGTGTCCTACAGTAGCAGGGCAACAGATCAGTCCAAGCAGTAGGCAAAAGCATAGTCCATAAAACAGGCCAGGGTCAGATGACGTGCAAGCAGTCCAAACGGTTGGCAGAGGCATAGTCAAAAAACAGGCCAGGGTCAGTTCACGTAGAAGGCAGTGGCATGGTTATTTGAGGAAGAATGGGAAATGGTCAGCACAGATGATGAAAATGGGGAAATGGTTAAGAATATGGGCTAATATTTTAGGGATGTGTAATATAGTCTGAAGCATTCACCAATGCAAAGGCTGGGTTCGGAGGGACACTGGGGACAATGGTAGCTGGTATCTCTTCGAAATCCTTTATTGCTGCATACTCAACATCTTTTTTGGCGTCTTCGGCCTGCTTCAGATGGTGGAATGTGGTCCAGGAAGTGGCGTTCATGAAGTCGGCTAACAGCATCAGAGCGAAGGTTTTCTGCGGGGGGGTCTTTGATGGTAGATGAGGGACGTGACAACTTCTTCTATGAATTTCAGGAAGTGGGCAGGGCTTTCGGTAGATTTGGTGTAAATTATGTAGGCATTATAAATGGCCAAATGAATTAAATAGAGTGCTATTTTCTGGTACCAGAAATGGGACCTCCTTATTGCTAAATAGGGCTGAAGCATTTGGTCATTGAAATCCACCCCCCCATGTACAGATTGTAATCTTGTACACATTTTGGCTTTACAATGGGACCTCGTCTTCTCTGATCTTCAACTGTAGTGTCGTCATGGATGGGGGACATCATGTACACATTCCTGGTATCCTTCCACCTCAAGGCCAGCACTTCATTGCATCTCAAAGTTGCTCTTTCTCCCCTTCGCAATTTCTTATTTACTATGGCTTGTGGGAAGCCCTTCCTATTCTTTCTGGAGGTTCCACAGGCCAGGGTTTGTGCGAGGTATAGGTGTTTGAAAAGGGGCAGGCTTGTGTAAAAGTTATCCAGGTATATGTGGTAACCTTTCTTCAGCAGTGGGTATGCCAGGTCCCATACATTTTTACCAGTTGTGCCCATGTAGGCCCGGCACTCAGGGGGCTGGAGCTGGGAAGCTCTTCCTTCGTATATGTGGAACGCATACTGATATCCCGTGACTCTCTCGCAAAGCTTATAAAATTTCACTTCGTATTTGGCCCTTTTGCTAAGAATGTATTGTTTTATTCCTTGCCGGCCTGAAAAGGGTACCAGGGACTCATCTACACATATATGCTTATCAGGGACATAGAGTTCTGCAAATCCTTGGGAAAAGAAATTAACGAGTGGGCGAATTTTATATAATTTATCATAATTTGGATGAATCCGGAGAAGGCACTGGGTGTTGTCACTGAAATGAAGAAAGCGCATTATCATCTTGTATCGGGACCCGGACATTACAGAAGAATAAATGGGCATGTGGTGAATGGGGTGGGTGGACCAATAGGCATGTCCTTCATTTTTTTTGTAAGCCCCATGTTTATGGTGAGGCCCATAAACATTTTGAACTCCTCCAGAGTCAAATCCTTCCACTCAAATGGACGGGTGTATGAAGATTGGGGGTTGTTGGCAATATGCTGCTGGGCATATAAATTGATCTGGTCCACGATGAGTTGCAGCAAAGTGTTGGGCAAAAATAAATGAAAACAATCAATTTCAGAAAAATTTGGGGTATTGGCCTGCACACCTGGCTGTGCTGTGAAAGGGGGAATTCTTGCGGATCCTGAGTCGGAAGGCAGCCATGTCGGATTGGCAAGACCATCTGGGAGATATGTAGCGGCCCTGGCTCTTGGGGGACGTGGCACTCCAGTGCTGGTAGTTGGAGTTCCTGTGCTGGCATTTGGGTGTGATGCTGCAGAAGTTCTGGTACTGGACATTTCTTGTGGCCTTTCGTTCTGGTACTGGGACTTTGGTTTTGAGGTCTATCGCTGGCAGCAGCCCTGGTACTGGGCCTGGGAATTTGATCCTGGGGTATATTGATGGTGGCTGCCTGGTTTCCAGAGCGCCGTGCTCTTTTAGGAGGGATCCATTCTCCCTCTGATTTGTTTGCTGATCCACTACTATCGATCGGTTCAAATGCTGAATTTGATTCACAATCGGAATTGGCATTTGAATCTGATGAGAACTCCCCACTGTTCTCATCAGTCATGGAGAGTCACAGGTGATTGGTGACAGGTAACGGTCACTGATGGGTGACAGGTGACGGTCACTGGTGGATGACAGGTGACGTGTGACGGTCACTGGTGTGTGACAGGTGATGGGTGACAGTCACTGATGGCAGTCTCTGATGGTGACTGGAGCACTTTATGGGACTGATAGGTGACAGATGAGGGTCACGTATGGGTCACTGATGGTGGTCACTGATGGCGGTCACTGATGACAGTCACTGGCGATGGTCACTGATGGGTGACAGGTGCACTGCTGATGGCAGTCTCTGACAGCGACAGGTACATTTTGTGGGCACTGATGGGTGACAGGTGCACTTTGTGGGCACTGATGGGTGACAGGTGCACTTTTATAAGCACTGATGTGGTGATTGTTGGGTGACAGCTGTAATGGGGGGGATGTGACAGGTTCTCTTTGTGGTGTTGGTGCAGTACACTACAATACACACATAGATCGGTTACTTACTGCTCCTGGCTCTTCTCTTCTCACACTGGAAACGGTGTGTGAGGAGAGAAGAGCCGGTAACAGCTAGTAACCGGTCTTTGTTTACATTTAGTGATCGGCTGTGAATGGATCACAGCCGATCACGTGGTAAACAGCCGCCAGTTATTGGCTGTTTACCCTTGTCGGTGATAAGCAGTGTTCCTGGGAACACGGCGCCAGCGACGTGACCTCACTGCGCGCTCCCGATCGTGCGCATGTGCGGTCTAAAGCGGTGAATACCCCTTTGTGAATTTGTTGTCTTCTTTTGTTTGTTTAGCAAAAAATAAAAAACCCAGTGGTGATTAAATACCACCAAAAGAAAGCTCTATTTATGTGAGAAAAATTGTAATATGGGTACAGTGTAGCATGACCGCACAATTGTCATTCAAAGCGTGGCAGCGCTGAAAGCTGAAAATTGGCCTGGGCAGGAAGGGGGTAAAAGTGCCCAATAGGCAAGTGGTTAATGGGTGAGGTCACAGCAGTCATATTGACAATGTGCTTTAGCTGTGATAGGGAAGAAATAATGAGTGCTGCTGATAAAGTGGATAGAGAGATTAGCATAGGACTCGTAGACACTGAAAGGTACGTTAAAATAGATGTAAACCTTTACTGACTGTCATGTAGGTTGCAAAATGCATTTCTTGGAGAAATCGAGGGTAGGGAAAGGGTTTTTACTTTTTTAATCCTGTTACATCTTAATGCTGCTAATATAATGCAGCCTCTTTACAACCCGTCCATGTCCACTACAGTGAGAACAGGTTGTATTTGTTCTTCATAGGGCATATTTCCTAATTGTTTCTGGGTGCAATTTGTTTTCATGAACCTTCCTTTGAAAGCAGACCCTCCTGGAAAATGGGAAGTCTGCTCTATAAAATGCCCAAAAGTCAAATGTAAAAATAAGTCTGTTATTAAAAAAAAAAACAAAGAAATGTACATCTGCCTCAGTTTTTAGAGCACTTTCACACTGGGATGCGGGGTGGGGTCGGCGGTAAAGCACCGCTATTTTTAGCTGTGCTTTACCGCCACTAGCGGCGCTTTTCGGCCGCTAGCGGGGGTTAAAAGCGCCCCGCTAGCGGCCGAAAAGCGCCGCTATAACGGTTAATAGCGCCGCTGCCGCGACGCTTTGCGGGCAATTCAGCAGCGTTGGCTATTGATTTCAATGGCAGGGGCGTTTTAGGAGCAGTTTATTCACTGCTCCCGCAACGCCCCAAAGATGCTGCTTGCAGGACTTTTTTTTCCCGTCCTGCAAACGCACCGCCCCAGTGTGAAAGCACTCGAGCTTTCACACTGGAGAGGCAGGGAGGCAGGGGAGGCATTTTTCAGGCACCTCAGTGGGAAAGTAGCCTTATGCCCCGTACAAACGGTTGGATTTTCCGACGGAAAATGTTCGATGGGAGCTTGTTGTCAGAAAATCCGACCATGTGTAGGCTCCATCGGACACTTTCCATCGGAATTTCCATCACACAAAATTTGAGAGCTGGTTCTCAAATTTTCCGACAAGAAAATCCATTGTCGTAAATTCCGATCGTGTATACACAATTCTGGCACACAAAGTTCCACGCACAAGTGCTCGGAATCAAGCAGAAGAGCCGCACTGGCTATTGAACTTAACTTTCTCGGCTCGTTATACGTGTTGTACGTCACCGCGTTCTTGACGTTCGGAATTTCTGACAAAATTTGTGTGACCGTGTGTATGCAAGACAAGTTTCAGCCAACATCCTTCAGAAAAAATCCATGGATTTTGTTGTTGGAATGTGCGATCGTGTGTACGCGGCATTAGTGTCACCAGAGGGCACAGGTGATGTTATCATGCCTCAACGCCACCTGCTGGGATAGCTGGACACTCAAAATTCCACAAGAATGTACTCCAGACCATTGCAGGGGGTGAATACTCGCAAAATTTTGAGTGCCCAGCTATCCCATGAAGCAGCGGCAAGGCAAGATGATGCTACCCATGCCTCCTGTAACCCAGAACTGCAATATTTTTTTTTTCCAGCAACAGTTTTCTTTTTTTTCACTGTTTCAAGATGTTTGACATAGGGGGATTGAAAGGAAGTGCCTGGGACTGCCCCAAGCATGCCCCTGGCAAAGAAATGGGAGAAAATTGGACTATCTCGGTACTCAAGGATTGAGCAAGAATATAATTAAAATAAAATGTATTGATAGAAAAATATGATTAAAACAATATAGTGAAAGACATATTCACAGTTGAGCTTGAATACAATCAATAGTTACAGCCGTGCATGATACTTAGAAGTTGCAAGAAAGTTGGTGAACCCCGATATTAACATGGGGTACTGGGTATAGTAGATCTTGGCAATAATCCTCTGCATGTTTTGCGGCATAGGCCGCTTCTTCAGGAGGAGTTATCTACACGATAAGTTATATTCATCATTTCATATTCCAGTGGCCATAACAAAGATAATATAAATACAATAATAAGAAGAGAAAGGATTACACTTAAATTTAATACATAGTATAGAATTAGTGTACATTTTAGGGAATCCGTACACTGCTTATCCTGGGAAAACCAGGGCAGCAGAACAGCACAACAGAGGCACCCGAAGGGAGATGGGGAGGGAGTTTTCAATAGGGTGGACCTTTCATGAAAATGGTGACAACGGTGGATTATAGCTGGGCAATGTGCATTGGCACAGCAGCGTTTGTTTTCCTTTAAGGGGCACGTGACAGGGTGATTTACAGACGGCCCCTGTTGGAGACAGTGGCAGAGCGTTGTCACCACATAACATAAACTACCCAGACAATCTCCTCAGTATCAGTATCGCCAACTGTTATTACTCATGAAAGCTAGAGATTACTTTCCAAGTATATTATTATGTTAAAACTTGTATAAGATTTCTTTTTAAGTTGTATGTGAGATTTTAGTGATTGCATCTAAAGCTTCTTGTCATACTTACCGTTCATTAATTCTGCTTCAGTGTAGCAACAATCCAAGATAATCTGTCATCTTTTTCTGCCATTCCATGATCTGATACTCAGCATAGCAAACACTAATGACTGTAATCAGTACCTATTTTATTTGGTTTACTGAACATCAACTGCCAGTCCATTTAACTCACAAGTAATATATAACTCATCAACACTATATTACAGAGTATATTCTTCAACAAGACAAAATCCATCCAAGATTTGCACAATAATGGCAGCAATGAACTTCTCAGAAACCAATGCACAGTCACAAATTCAGGATAATCAGCACAGTTACTAATGCAAGGGAGGAGTTGATTTACTAAACCCATTTAGGTTGTTCATGTTGCAAGGTGATTTTCCTCAGAGCCTAGTCAATGTGGAGAAGTTTCAAAGAATGTTAAAGGGGGGCGCAACACTTTGGGCCCACCTTCGTGAGATTGTGGCCACCCCTTCTGTTATTTTGCTTATAATATGCTAAAATTAATTTAGTAAATTGAATAAATTTGGGTGTACTGCCCCTTTAAATATTTGGATTGTAAGAACTGAGGTGTTATTCCAGCCAATGGGAAATATTGGATCTTTCTGAAAGTTCCCAGGATCACACTCTATATAAGAAGCAGAAGGATTCAGAAATTTGGAACTCAGTCAAAATTTGGTAAAAGGGAACCCCTCCCCCCACCACACCGCTGGTGCTTTATGTAGTTCTCATCACCCTGGATTTCTAGTGGGGAATGTTTGTTGGTAAATTCTGCTAAGAATTTTTCTGCTCGAGTTCTGCAACTGAGCAAGCATGATTTATGTATACAGTATTTAATTTATTAAGAGGTGTTTCAATATAAAATGATTTCTTGGTGAATTTTCTGTTAATATTTAGAAATTAAACCAATAAAGTGCTGCGGCCGTTTCATGCCATGAGAGTGTGTCTTTCAGAATTCAGAAATTCGAAAATTCAAAGATCCGAAAATTCGAAAATAAGAGCCAAAATCCAAAAATTCAAAAGAACAAAAATCCGAAAACCCGAAAATTAAAAAATCTGAACTATTAAACTAATAATAACTATTACTAACTATTAAATTATAGGTATTGGAATTTCCTTTCAAATTTGGTTGTTAGTGAATGTAATGAATACGAATGTATGATGTTTATATTTGGGGGTAGTACGGTGTTTAATTTGGGTGGGTTTGCAGCTTACAGTGCAGTCCCATGCCCAAGCATGTTCAAGGTAAATAAGATAAACATGTTCAAGGTAAATTTTTGCTTGCACATGATTGGATAATGGGAGTCAGCAGAGCTTCACCTCATTCACTAAGCTCTGGGGAAAATTCCCTAGCAAAGTCCAACTATCCTTGCAAAGCAAACAGGCTATTTGCCTTTAGAAAATCAATCCCACAAAGTCAATGAGTTATCAATGGAAATAATTTGTTACCCGGTTGTCATTATGCCAACAAGGGAATGTAGAATATCAGACTTATAAAATGTACCCACAAGCTGAAAAGTGAGATCATTCATAATTCCCAGCAAGGAAGCAGAATCTGGGGCACTTGCAGCTCCCAACCATATACTTTCTGTGATAACCCAGATAAAGAAAATAACCTTTTCTATAGCCTTTTAAAGTTGGCACACCATGCTTTGTCAAGGTGGCAGGGCAACACTGGAGAAAAATGTGCTTCAACCTTGCTCTTAGTTTTGTTTCCAAATTAGTTTTTCAATTAAATTCGACAAATTTGTTCATTTGGAAATATTATAATTAACAAAAACTCGTTTTAACAAATTTTTCCAAAATTCTAAAATCCGAAACATCGAAAATTTGGAAATTCTGGAAATTCTGGAAATTTGAAAATCCAAAATTCTAAAATTCGAAGATTCGGAAATTCTAAAATTTGAAAATTCGAAAATCCAAAAATTCGGAAGTTCAAAAATTCAAAAATCAATAAATTCAGAAATTCAGAAATTCGAAAATCTGATAATTCGAAAATCCAAAAATAAGAACCAAAATTCGAAAATTCAAAAAGAACAAAAATCTGAAAATTAGAAAACCTGAAAATTCAAAAATCCGAAATAACTAACTAATAATAACTATACTAACTATTAAATTTATAGGTTTTGGAATTTCCTTTCAAATTTGGCTGTGAACATAACGAATATGAATTTCGATGAAGTTATGAATTATCTGAAATAACGAATGCAGTATCTAAATGAATGGAACGTAACAAATTAATAATAATAATAATAACTTTTTATTAATATTATTTATTATGATTAAGTCATTACACTCCATTCATTAGGATGCTCCATTCGTTATTTCGGATAATTAGTAATTTCAGATAAATTCGTATAAGATACGTTCACTAACAGCCAAATTAGAAATACCTATAATTTAATAGTTAGTAATAGTTATTATTAGTTAGTTAGTTATGATTTAAGATTTTCCAATTTTGGGATTTTCTGTTTCGGATTTCCGTTCTTATGTTCGGATTTTCGTTTTTTTGAATTTTCAGATTTTGGTTTTTATTTTTGAATTTCCAAATTTCTGAATTTTTGGATTTTCGAACTTTCAGATTTAAAAGTTTCAGAATTTTTAGATTTTCATACTTTTGAATTTTCGGATTTCCGAATTTTCAAATTTCGTAATTTTCAAATTTCAGGAATTTTCGAAGTTCGGAATTTTCAAATTTTCTAATTTACAAATTTATTCGAAATTACGAATTTCGATCATAACGAATGACATGAAAAACTAAGAAAAAAAATGAATGAAACGAAAACGAAAACTAACACATTTTTTGGCAGTGCACATGTATAAACCTAACACTCTTTAATTTATAGCAAGAAATATACAAACTAAAAATGGCATAGTAAATCAGTGAACAAATAAAAAGTATTAATTCATCACACAAGTCAAACTTGGTCGGATAAGAAAGATATCAATGAATAAAGCATCCAAATATTACCACAAATAGTAAAAATAAAAATGGAAATGTGCATTACAATCTAGTCACCTACAAATGTCCCAAACTCTTTGAAGTCATTTACCAGTTCAGCTAACTACAATGTAGGAGATCAGGTGAGCTTCTAGCTCGAGTTAAAAACTTTTGGGCCCAGTCACATCACAATATTGCATTAAAATGGTTGCATTTTGGTGTTTGTGGTGCATTGCATTAGGAAACTGATTCATTCTGAATGGGATCTAAATGCACCCTCTGTGTATAAAAATGTAGAACCTACATTATTATACACTACATTTTCAAAACAAAGCAACTGCATATGTGCATTGGGGCGCAATTAACAATGAATGGCAAAACACATACACACTGTTTTGCCGTTATGCACACTATTATGAGCATTTGCTTTCAATTTATAAAAGGTGAAGATGGCCTTTAATAAAGATGTAGCAATGTAAAAGCTTGTGTGCGCTGTTTGTTAAACAATATGGCTTGGATGAAAATCAAATCGGCTTTAAGCTTTTCAAGTAGATAATCAGCATATTCCTAAGGGTTTACACATTTTCTCCAAGCTGTACATTGGTAGTAGTAACAGGTAAAATAATAAAATAAAATAAAACACGATTAGGAGATTTTAGCGGCACACATCAAAAAGGTTAGCACTCCAAATTATTTCATAAAAAAAGAAAACTGAATGTCAGCACTAGTAGAAAAAATATGGCACTCTGATTGCAATCAAGGACATTGTAGCTTTTGAATGCTGAATTTTGAAGCCTAAGACAAAATTAATATTCTGTTTGATTGTCTACAAAAAGCAGGTGGATCCTAACTACTCATTCCAAGATTTTTTAAAAGTAGAGATTTTCATTATACAAAAATGAAATGTCATAAATTAAATAGAGAGAGATCCAGTGAATGCTGGTTGCCTAGCTGTTCAGCTGACCCAGTGGCGTCGCTGGGGGGGTGCAGTCCACACCCGGGTGCCAACCGCTACAGGGGGCCTCCTCTCCAGCTGCCGCCTGGGTGTTCTATGTACCTGAGCCACCCGAGCTGGTGCGGTAATGGTCTGGGGGGTGTCAGCTTGCGATGGGGTGGTTCCTCCGCGGTGTTGTGACAGGTGGGGGGCTTGATGATGAGTTTGGTTTTTGCTGCTGGACACAGCTTTATTTTATGGAGGGGGTGGTTTGTCCTGGGGGGTCTGTACTGATGGAGGGAAGTGGTTTGTCCTGGAGGGGTCTGTGCTGATGGAGGAGGAGGTGTTTTGTACCGAGGGGAGGTCTGTACTAATGGAGGAGGTGGTGGTTTGTACTGAGGGGGGGTCTGTACTGATGAACGGAAGTGGTTTGTCTTGGGGGGGTCTGTACTGATGGAGGAGGGGGTGGTTTGTAAATTTAAAAAAATTAAAGAGACAGTGTTGAAAAATACATTTAAGTAAAATAAAAAAGAAAACGAAATAAACATAATTAAAGCACCCCTGTCCTCCCATGCTCACGCGCAAATGCGAATCCGCATGTATGTCCCACATGCATATGTAAACAGTGATCTCACCACACACATGAGGTATCACTGCGAATGTCAGTCTGGATTTCGTCCTCAGCCACTCCACAAAAACTGCTCTCCTAAAACTAACAAATGATCTACTAATGGCCAAAACCAATGGACACTATTTATTATTCCCTTTCTGCTGCCTTCAATACGGCTGACCACCCCCTCCTCCTCCAAAAACTCCATGCCGTTGGTCTCCGTGCCTGTACTCGTCTCTTCCTACTTATCCAATCGCACCTTTAGTGTTACTTATAACTCTACTTCCTCCTCTCCTCTTCCTTTCTCTGTTGGGGTCTGTTCTTGGGCATCTCCTATTTTCAATCTACCATCTCTATAGCTTCAAATACCATCTCTACACTGATGACATCCAAATCTATTTCTCTAGCCCTCAGCTCACTCCCTCTGTCTCCTCACGTATCACTAAATTACTAACAGATATATCAGTCTGGATGTCACCCCACTTCCTCAAACTTAATCTATCCAAAAGCAAACTTATATCTTTTCCTCTACCACGTGCCCCTTCCCCTGATTTCCTTGTCAAAATCGATGGCACAACTATCAGCCCATCCCTACATGCCAAGGTCCTAGGTATAGTCCTGGACTCTTAACTCTCCTTTAAGCCCCACATCCAATCACTGTCCAAATCTTGCCACATCAACCTCCAAAAAAATATCTCCAAAATACGCCCCTTTCTAACCAATGACACAACAAAGCTCTTAATTCACTCCCTGGTCATGTCTCGCCTCAACTACTGCAACTCCCTACTCATTGCCTTACCCTTACATGGGCTATCCCCCCTTCAATCCATCATGAATGCTGCTGCCAGACTAATCAACCTTACCAAGCGCTCTGTGTCTGATATTCCTCTCTGTCAATCCCTCCACTGGCTCCTGCTCACCCAAAAAATTAATTTAAAAATACTAACAACAACTTACAAAGCCATCCACAATTTAGCCCCAGGTAAATCACTAGCCTAGTCTCAAAATACCAACCTAATCGTTCTCTTCATTCCTCTCAAGACATCCTGCTCTCTAGCTCCCTCGTCACCTCCTCCTTTGCTCGCCTCCAGGACTGTTACAGAGCCTCGCCAATCCTATGGAACTCCTTACCTCAACCTGTCCGATTATCCCCTACTCTATTAGCTTTTAGATGATCCCTGAAAACCGTCCTCTTCAGAGAAGCCTATCCTACCCATACCTTCAGTTCATCCCCCACAGTTATTACCTTTTGTTTCACTTGACCCTCCCTTCTAGATTGTAAGCTCTAAAGAGCAGGGCCCTCTGATTCCTCCTGTATTGAATTGTATTGTAACTGTTCTGTCTGCCCTAATGTTGCAAAGCGCTGTGCAAACTGTTGGCACTATATAAATCCTGAATAATAATAATAATAATAATAATAATGTCAGTGTGAGAGCAATCATTCTAGTACCAGATCTCCTGTACAACTCTAAATTGGTAACCTGTAAAGAATTTTAAAGCATCACCTATGGAGAGTTTTAGGTACACAGTACACATGCATAATTATAATGCATGACATGTTAGGTATCTATTTACTTGGCATAACATCATCTTTTAAACCTTATAAAAAATTGGGTTTTGGGGCGTGGTTTGGCTGGATCCTAAGATGGCTGCTTAGGCAAAGAGCTCCTGCAAACGGAGGACTACATCTGGCTTTTTTAGGGAACCATCGCACCTTTCCACTATGGGTAAGCCAAACAGGAGCGCCTCGGCATCCCGGACACCGAAGGAGACCGGAACACAGCTCAGTCGTAACTTCCCTGAGCTGTTCCGTACCCTCCGCTCCGACAACCACGAGGCGTCGCAGGCCTCAGGGCCCTGCTCCCCGAGCACCAGATCAGACTCACATCTGGAGGGAAGAGACACGCCGAGCAGATGTTTGATTCCGTCGGTGAGCTTATCAGACCTGTAGAAAGTAGCCTCCGACATTATGAACACCCTATCGGCTGCTTTCCTTTTTCAAGACAGACATACAAGCGGTGGCTACCCGCCTTTTGGATGTGGAACAAACCACGCAGCTTCACACTGCAGCCATAAAGCAAGTTCAACATACCTATGATGCACAACTATCCTATCTTTTTGACCTACACCGCCAAGTCGAGGACCTCAATAACCGGGGTCGCAATCACAATGTTAGAGTCAGAGCGGTGTCCGAGCGGATAGAAGCGGGTTCTATGCCACAAACAATCTGGGCCATTTTCAATGACTTGCTAGACCGCCCGGCGGATTCCCCAATAGAGATGGAGAGGCTACACAGAGCTCTCAGACCTCCTCTCCGAGATAATGAACCCCTGAGAGATGTGATTTGTTGCATTGTGAATTTTCTGCTAAAAGAGGAAATACTAAGGAAGGCTAGGGAAAGAGGCTGTGTACACAATGGTACTGAGGTGAAACTCTTTCAGGACCTTTCTCCAACTACTTTACAGAGCAGAAGAGCCCTGCGCCCCCTGTTGGAGCTATTACGAGCCCATAACATCCAGTATCGCTGGAAGTTCCCATTCTGCCTCTCCGCCCCTGCTAGAGGTCGCACGGCGTTGTTACGCTCACCAGATGACCTGCAATCCTTTTGTGAGCAGCTTGACCTGCCTCTCCCAGGTCTTCCGGACTGGTGTACATTCCACTTCCCAATGGAGCCGTGGCGCCCGGTGTCACACATTCCTTCTCCAAAAGCACAACGGCAATGTTCCAGGAGACCGAGATCTAACCCTTTTTCACCTGGAGTCCACGTATCCCACTGAGACCTGAACCAGCACAGCCCTGGACCCCCTGCAACTCCCCGCCGGGATCGCCTTGACAACTGAGATCTTTCCAGAGCTCATCCGACTGCCTCCTTGTAAGTGCACGCAAGTTAAGTTTATGTTGTTTTATTCCCGTTTGCTGCGTTTGATCAAGGATAAACTGAACATGTCTCTCACCCCAATCAGCCGCCCCCAAATCACTTGGGGTCAGATAATAATCACCGCAGGGACAAATGACGGCTAGCATGCTATGCCTGGACCCTATCCCTGTAATGAGGCGTACAATACCGACGCGGGTTCTCATTGCTGTAAGATGAGCTCTACCCATCATCTTAGGAATTCAGTATGCTCCTTGAGCTTCAGTGACTCTCATGCTACCATCACATACACTGTAACTTTAAGCAGGCACCAGAGGCTTCCAGTGGTGGACTCCATAGTGCCCACAGGGTAAAGTGACGTTTAACTTGTTATGCCTGGGCCCTATCTCTGTAATGAGGCACAAAACTCTGACGTGGTTTTCATTGTCATATGAGGAGATTTACCCATCACCTCAGGAACTCAGTATGCCCCTTAAGCCTCAGTGACTGCCACGCTACCAGCACATGTACTGAAACTTTAAGGGGTCACCAGAAGCATCCAGCTGAGGACCTCGTGTCACCAATTGTGACCCCCCCCCCTCTTTTTTCTATTTCCTGCCTTACCATTATATGTCTACATTGCTTTGTTCCACCGATCAAGGATGCTAATGTATATATGCCCTTAGCTTGTTTCAGGATGGCAGTGAACCCCCCTCTTGGGCCTGCTGCGGACCTTGACTTGACAGACACACTTGCCCATGGTGGCTCATGGTGGTACTGTTTACTTAGGATTACTTGATAGTCGAGTCTATCTCTACCATAGGTTATTAAAAATCAGAGGCGGCTCTCTAATTAGGAGAAATAGGCGGTGGCCTCAGGCCTCGCAGTCATAGGGGCCTCGCACAGCTGGATTGTTTACCTAATCAGAGAGCCGCCTCATTCAGCAGCAGAGATCTCCGTCCCGAGTCCCCTCGCTCTGCTACAGGGAGAGATAACAGGCGGCAAGTGAGACCTGTGATCGGAGCTCACATACATCTCCGGATCACAGACAGGGAGGGAGAGCCGCTCAGTAGAGCTCTGACAGATCTCCCCCCTCCCCCTTCTGCCCGCACAGCCAGACAGAAGAGGAGAGAGAGCTTCTGCTCCTCCTCCTCCCGCCCTCTCCTCCTGTGTCTGCCCTGCCCACTCTCCTCGGCAGTGTTCTCTGTTCTGCCTCACAGAAGGGGATGTGTGGGCGGGAAGATTCAAGCTGGAGCCCAGCAAAGAGAAAAGGACAAGGGGAGTCTGATCCATCCATCCATCCATCCATCCATCCATCCAGTCCCTACTGCCTCCCAGTGAGTACATTGATTGTAGGGGATGCTCTTCTTCCTTCCCTTCCGTCTCCACCCCCTTCTCTTTCTTTCTTTCCATTCTTTTTGTCTCTTTCTTTCTCTTTCCTTAATTTTTTCCCCATCCCCCTCTCTTTCTTTCTTTCTTTCTTTCTTTCTTTCTTCACCCCCCTCTCTTTCTTTCTTTCTTTCTTTCTTTCTTTCTTTCTTTCTTTCTTTCTTTCTTTCTTTCTTTCTTTCTTTCTTTCCCCATCCCTCTCTCTTTCTTTCTTTCTTTCTCTTTCTTTCTTTCTTTCTTTCTTTCTTTCTTTCTTTCTTTCTTTCTTTCTTTCTTTCCCCATCCCCCTCTCTTTCTTTCTTTCTTTCTTTCTATCCCCCCTCTTTCTTTCTTTTTTTCTTTCTTTCTTTCTTTCTTTCTTTCTTTCTTTCTTTCTTTCTTTCTTTCTCTGCCCATTTACCTACCCCCTGTACTGTCCACTCCCCTATACTGTACCCTCTTAATACAGTGGGGCCTCATGTCTAAGTTTTGCCTAAGGCCTCACAAAGTCTAGAGCCGCCTCTGTTAAAAATGGACATCGGTTATCCGTGAAAACCCCATATACTATGAGCTCTACATAGTAGAAATTTGTTTCTTAGACAAGGGCTACCCGAGAATATAAGATCTTGGGGGGGACAATATTATTCTTATTATTACTATTACTCCCTACCTAGCCATGGGGGAATATTAATTCTGGGATCCCAGAGAATTCATAAATGTAAACATCGATGCTCCTCCCCTCGGAGCATAGCTAGCATTATAAACAGCTCCTCCAGAGTGAAGGAGTACTAAAAATGCCTTCTTCTACAATAATCACCCTAGGCTATTCTCAACAATGTCACACCCTGGGTGGGAGGGCATGTTCCTCTGTCTGGTTTATGCAATGGGCTATTAATCTGGTATTAGGACTGAATCTGTTTTCAATTACAGTTATGCACAACAAGGCAGTTGTTTAGAAACGTGGCTGACAACAACTTGACACTAGACATTTATACCACAGCTGTCTAGTATATTTTTCTCTCTTCTTCTTGGTTCCTTGTTAAACTAATGTTTCCTAGATCCTCCATATTGCAGCAGTACATGATTTCAGACATTTTCACTGTCCCCCTACAGCAGCTTTATAAGTGAGTTGGCTGACCATCCAGCTTCCTATCTCTTAGGTGGACTAGCATTCCTATCTCCACCTCTGGTATTTTCTAACTTCTACAACTTGTGATATTTACAAGTTCACTCTCCACCTTTTCTGTTTTCCAGGTCCCTTTCCCTTCCATTTCTAGTGTCTTTCTATCTCTGATCCTTCCTCCCCCCTTTTTTTTTTCTTCTCTTCTCTTTTCCTTCTCCCTATCCCCCCCCTCCTTCTAGCCCATGCTTCTCATTCGCACCAGCCCGTTCTCCAGCTTGGCCACCTTGTTGCCTGTAAGCGCACTCCAAACCGCGGGTTACTGAACATACCTCTCACACTCTAATTCTAATGGCTCCTTATCGCTGAAGTGTGTGTCGCTTAATGTTAAAGGCCTAAATGTACCGGAAAAGCGATCACAAGTCATGTCCACCCTTGCCAAACAGAAAGCCCAGTTTTTTTTCCTTCAGGAGACCCACTTCCTATCAGACTCCATTCCTAAACTTACTAATAGTATCTATCACACAGTCATTCATTCCACGAACCCCACAGCTAAGACTAAAGGAGCCTCCATACTGATATCAAAGCACGCACCCTTTCAAATTTCAGACTCCCTAGTAGATCCAGAGGGCAGATTTGTCTTTATCAAGGGTCTATACGCCTTTAAGCCATTGACACTGGCGAATATTTATTCTCCAAATGAGCACCAGGTTTCCTTCTTCAGGAAAATCAGTGATCTCATATTCTCATTTAGGGAAGGCATGGTCCTTATGGGGGAGACTTTAATGTTCCTCTGAACCCAGAAATTGATACCTCCTTGGGTACCTCCACGTGCCTTATCGAGCCCTACGTCAAATTAAACTACTGCTTCAGGGACTGGCACTACATGACATGTGACGCACTTTATTCCCTTCGGTCAAGGACTATACTTTTTGTTCTATTCCATTCCAAAAGTATTTCTGCATAGATTATTTCTTTCTTTCCAAACCTGACCTGACTTACCTTACACACGCTACAATAGACCCAATGTACTTCTCGGACCACCATCCTATATCGGTCACCCTGACTTTCCCCGAATCAACTTCCAGAACTAAAACCTGGCGATTAAACTCATCCCTACTTAAGGATACGGAATTTACCGCACATATAGAAGCATGGATTCAAGATTACTTCAGGGAGAATATCTCACCAGACATTTCTCAAATCACCTTGTGGGAAGCCCACAAGTGCGTTATCTGGGGGGAACTCATGGCTCAGTCAGCGAAAATCAAGAGGCAGAACCAGGACACTATAGTGAGGCTAATTGACAAAAGCAGGCGAATGGAGGCTTCTCATAAGTCCTCACATTCACAACAGTCCCTACAAGAACTGTCACATACCCGCTCTCTGCTACTAGAGGAGCTTGGAAAACGCACAAGACGTCGATATGTATTACATCAGTGAGCGTTTTATGCGCAGGGCAATAAGTGCGGGAGACTCCTGGCACGGGCAGTACGAGCCTCTAGACCTTCCAACATAATTCATCAAATTCGAGACCATCAGGGCACACCCTTTTCTAGAAATGAGGACATTGCAAAATGTCTTGAACATTATTATACAAAATTATATAACTTAAAGTCCACAAGTCAGAACCCTACGCAGGTAGAAAGGAGATCAGAAGCAATTAGGGACTTCCTAATGCAACACTGTCCAAAAACACTCTCACGGGAGCAGGCTAAGGAACTGGAACAACCCCTCTCTATAGAAGAGCTCCAGACTGCCCTAAAACAAATGAAAACGGGAAAGAGCCCAGGCCCGGATGGGTTTACACTCCAATATTATAAGTGTTTTTTTACTGTACTATCCCCTAAGTTGATAACTACCTTCAATGCCCTAGCAAGTCCCAGTGCCTCGGTAGGTCGTGTGTTAGAAGCCCATATTACGGTTATACCAAAAGAAGGTAAGGACGCAACGCAAGTACAGAATTATAGACCCATATCCCTCCTTAATGTGGATACCAAACTCTACGCCAAGCTCTTAGCTAATAGATTATCCCCGCTCCTGCCCAATCTTGTATCCCTAGACCAGGTGGGCTTTGTCCCTGGAAGGGAGGCCAGGGACAACACCATCAGAGCATTAAATCTCCACCACTGGCTTACAAATTCAAAAACCCAAGGCTTTTCTCTATCATTGGACGCGGAGAAGGAGTTCGACAGGGTGGCCTGGGACTACATGCATGAGGTCCTGAGGACGATCGGCCTTTGCTCTCACATGTTGTCCCATATTTCGGCACTATACTCCTCTCCCACCACGAGTGTACGCATTAACGGTCACTGGTCGGGCGATGTTGTTTACCATTAGCAATGGTACCCGACAGGGATGCCCCCTATCTCCCTTGATTTTTGTGCTCTCCTTGGAACCCTTTCTTAATCAGCTAAGATGTAACCCCAATATCAAAGGCTTTTCCATACAGGATAGGGAGTATAAGGTCGCCGCATTTGTGGACGACATACTTCTTTCCCTGACCTCCCCACGTATCTCTCTACCTAACCTACTGAAAGACTTTATCGCACCTCAAGATCAACTATACTAAGTCACACGCCCTTAATATTACCCTTACAATAGAAAAAGTAGAATGTTGTCAGAGCTCCTTTCCGTTCCAATGGAACAAGCAGGCTATCACATACCTGGGGATTAAAATTACGGCCAAATTAACTGACCTATACAATGAGAACTTCCAGGCAGCTCTAAAAAGTGCTCAATATGACTTAAAAGCATGAGGAAACCTCAATGTCTCCTGGTTTGGCCGCTCTGCTCTCCTAAAAATGATAATTCTGCCACACCTTCCATACCTTATACAGTGTATCCCGATTAACCCACCGGCTTCTTTCTTTGTGACAAGAAGGCATGCACAGTATTCGTATGGAGAAATCCCCCCCCCCCGTATTAAGTATCTCCAACTCACCCACCCAAAAACTAGGGGTGGTATTGGCCTGCCGGACCTATATAAATATTATCTGGCAAGCCATCATATGCTATGGGTAGACTGGAACATCCATGAGACCGGGAAAGGTGTTCTTGGAAAAATCACTCACACGATTCCCTCTCGGATCCTTACCCTGGATATTACCCCAACATTGGCCACCAGAGATTTTGATACACCCTCTCATTCACCCATCATTCAGAGCATTTGGGCGAGCGACAAAAACTGTAACATTCTCCTCAACACCGGGACCCCTAACTACATTAAGAGGTAACCCCAGTTTTATACCGGAAATCTCCAGTTCTTTTCTAAGCCAGGAATGGCCTCATGATAAAGTACTAGCACATCAGTTTTTCTCTTGCGGTTCCCCTCGCTCATATGAGGACCTGATATCTATGTCCATTTCCAATTCCTTCCCGTTCTGGACCTACAGGCAGATACGACACTTCATCTCCTCTCAGGCCCCGACAGAAACATGGATGAGACCATTGACACCATTTCAGTCATTACGTACGAGATCTCCCCCACAGAGACACTTGATTTCTTACATATATAGCATACTTATAGATGATCCCCCTGAACACCCCAAGACTCAGCACGCATAGCATGGGAATCTAATCTTCAGATCTCCCTCACTGACGATGACTGGACCCTCATTAATGAATATACCCACAAGGGTTCCCTCAATGTTGCCATTCAGGAAAATTGCTACAAAATTGAAACACGCTGGTACAGGACCCCAGCACGCTTACACAAATTTTCCCAATCCATCCCAGATACATGCTGGCATTGTGGTAAAGCAAAGGGAAACATGCTCCACATTTGGTGGGACTGTGACTCCCTTCAGCCATTTTGGAAGGAGGTACATGAACTCATTGCGCATATTACTATGTACACCTTGGATTATTCCCCGGCACAGTACCTTCTACACCACACACATCTAACCAAAACGGATTACTTTAAGTCCCTGGCCATGCGTTTGGTAAACGCGGCAAGACTATGCATTCTGGTACATTGGCGATCCACACACGCCCCAACGATTGGAGAATGGTTCCTGAGGATCTCTAAAATAGAGGAAATGGAAGAGCTAGTTCACATTTCCCAAGAACGTATCCAAAAATTTACGAAAACATAGGCATGCTGGACCCACTTTAAATCTACACAGCGCTTCCAAGTCCATAACTCTTAAACCAAAACTACCTCTCAGGTGGAGGTAGTAAAAGATAACAGATCTGAGTAAGAAGGCTATAATGGAGAACGGTCACTGGCTATGAGACATCCTGTCCTCCTTCCCCCCACCCCCACCCCTTTCTTCCCCTCCCTCCCTTTTTTTTTTCTTCTATTTTCCTCTCTTGTCTTTTCTCTCTCTCTCTATCTTTCTCTTTCTTCCTTTTTCTTTTTTCTTTCTCTTTCTCTCTCTGCCGCATTTTACCAATACTTTACCTTTCTGCAAGAACACTCCATTAAGATACCTTTTACAGCTTAACTATGGAGTTGGAATACATACAGACCTGATAATCATCTACTACTTATGATGTATCTATGTCTTTTTTCTCTTTTTCTTGGAATCTCGCATAAAACTTTGCTGTACTGTTCTAAATGTATGCACTGTTCCATGTAACCTCAATAAAAATCTTTATGAAAAAAAAAATTGGGTTTTTATATTGTGTTTGTGCGCACCAAAATTCTTTTTTTTTTTTTCCCCGAAAATTTGCATTTGATAAACACAATAATGCACAACTATTATGACATAAATCATTGCAACATCATTTCATTCTCCAGGTACTTTGCTTTCAGAAAATATATATTTTTGGGGTTTCTAAGTAATTTTCTAGCGAAAAATGCAGATTCTTACATGTATGTGGGAAATGTCAGCATTGGTTCGGTTTTGAAGTGGCTACATTGCTGGCAATTTAGAGCTTCAGATGCTTTACTTCTGTTTGTAAACATAGTGACTGGGGATTCCCTTCATCTACACTAGACAATTATCCTAGATAACTGTCTGGTATAGATGTTAATAGGAAACCCATGCAAAAACAAAAACAAAGAAAGTATTGAGTTCCCCCTAAAAATCTACACCAGGCCCTTATCCAAGGTTAAAGTCTAGCAGGCCAGGAAAGGGAGGACAAACGTGACCCCCCACCTCCTGCCCCATCCCTAACTCATAACAGGCTATATTCCTTTAACATGGCAAAATGCTTTATCTCCATGTTGGCAAGGGCCTCTTCCCCCAACCCTGGCTTGTTGGTTGTCGGGGGCTCGGTTGAGGGCTTATCAGAATCTGGGAGCCCCCCTTAAGAATAAAGGGGCATCCAGATACCCCAGAATGTGAATGAGTAAGGAGTATATACTGCCCCTAATCATTCACAAAAAATGTACACGGTAAATAAAGCCCTTTATTGTAAAAAAAAGGGCCCATGACATCCATTATCAATCACATCATCCAGGGATGCAGATCCACCTCAGCCATGATGAATAAGGCCTACCAACCAACCAGCCAAAACAAATAATAATAATTCACTGACCGATGACACAATCCCAATAACTGCTCATTAATATTATTATTATTATACACAATTTATATAGCGCCAACAGTTTACGCAGCGCTTTACAATGTAGAGTGGGGACAGCACAATTACAGTGCAGTTCAATACAGAAGGGACAGGAGGGACCTGCTCGTAGAGCTTACATTCTAAAGGGAGATGGTGGTGGTACAAAAGGTAATAGATGCAAGGAATGATTTGATGGGGGGTGGCTCGGGGACAGTTGTTAGGTGGGTGTGGGATAGGCTTCCCTGAATAAGTGAGTTTTCAGGGATCTCCTAAAGGTGGACAGGTTAGGGTCTGATCAGATATACCGGGGCAGGGAGTTCCAGAGGATGGGAGAGGCTCTGGAGAAGTCCTGAAGGCGAGCATGAGAGGAGGTAACAAGGGAGCTAGAGAGCAGGAGGTCCTGGGAGGAGCGGAGGGGACAATTTGGGGATATCTGCAGATGAAGTTGGTGATGTAGCTGGAGGCCTTGTATGTTGTGGTTAGCATTTTGAATTTTATACGGTGGGGTAGGGGAAGCCAGTGAAGGGTTTGGCAGAGAGGGGCAGCAGTCACGGATCGATTAGTGAGGTGTATTAGTCTAGCAGCAGCATTCATAATATACTGAAGGGGGGATAGCCTGCGTAATTGTAGGCCATTAGGGAGAGAGTTGCAGTAGTCAAGGCGGAAAAAAAATCAAGGAGTAAATAAGTTGCTTTGTGGTGTCATTAGTCAGGAAGGGTCAAATTCTGGAGATGTTGCGGAGGTTAAGGCAGCAGGATTTATCCAGTGATTGGATGCGGGGGCTGAAGGAGAGGTCAGAGTCAAGGATAAAACCCAGCACCCTAGCATGTGTGGAGGGACCAATGGTTGATCTTAATGGTAAGGTCATGGGGGGGACCGGGAAAGAGGAAATATTACAAACTTAGTTTTAGAAACATTGAGTTTGAGAAAGTGGTGTGACATCCATACCGATATGTCATTCAGTAAGTTTGAGATCTGTGAGGAGATCGAGGGGGTGAATTGAGGAGTGGAGAGGTAGATCTGGGTGTTATCTGCATAGATGTGGTATTGGAAGCCATGGGAGGTTATCAACTGGCCCCGGGAAGAGGCATAGAGCGAGAATAGGAGGGGCCCAAGGACAGAGCCTTGGGGTACCCCAACAGAGAGAGGAAGAGGAGCGGAGGAGATAGAGTTGTAAGTGACACTGAAAGTGTGCTGAGATAGGTAGGAGGAGAACCAGGATAAAGCAGAATCACAGAGGCCAAGGGAGTGTAGTTTGCAGAGGAGGAGCAGGTGGTCAACTGTGTCAAAGGCAGCAGAGAGGTCTAAGAGTATGAGTATGGAATAATGGCCATTGGTTTTAGCGGTTAGTAGGTCATTGGTGAGTTTTAGTAGGGTAGTTTCAGTGGAATGTTGTGGACAGAAGCCTGACTGCAGGGGGTCGAGAAGGTTGTTGTCTGTGAGGTAGCAACTCATTCGGTCATGGACAAGGCATTTGATGAGCTTGGAGGCAAATGGGAGCAGGGAGATGATTCTTAAGTTATTCAAACAGGTGGGGTCTAGTGAGGGTTTGGGGGTAACCAGTGCATGTTTGAGCGGGGAAGGAAAGGTGCCAGAGGAGAGGGAGAGGTTAAAGATGTGCTCATCTTTGATTTATAGCTCAAGCAGATAACAGCTATGTATAAATAAAGGGACAGGGTCTCCCAGGTAACATCATTGAACAAATATGAACATGACAACACTTAATCAATGATGTCATGGTTCACCTCATGTGGAGGGCACGTGACCTGGTGTGGACCTGTGTGGCTGCATGCTCGCCCCACCCAAAGTCCATACTAGACCTGAAGGCCCTGGTATTAATCACGGAGGGAAACCACACTCATGGTTATCCGCAGGTAGGGGCAAGGGGGGTCAAGTGCCCCCTCCGGCAGGGCTGGTGCTACCTATAGGCAGGTGCGCACAATCAGTCAGGGGCGCCGAGCTGCATGCCCCAGGGCCAAGAGTCACATACACAACATGGAGTGTCAGGGAGTGATGGTGTTTGCAGCCCCTGAGCTGAGGGGAGGCAGCGCGGCCAGAGGCAGGGAATACAAAGCTCTCCCACAGCTTGCCTAATACCTTTCACCTGCTGCCTGGACAGCGTCTGCTAATGCTGAGCCCGACCAGATCACTAATGATTTATCTCCCCTCCTCTCCTCTCCTCAGCTCAGACTGCCGGCTGTGTGTGCTCTGCCTGGACATGTGTGAGAGGCTCAGCGTTCCCTTCTAGATAGGGGCCCCAAGAACACCCACCGCATGGGGTCCCAGCCTCATGTGAGCTGCTTGGCATGTGCAGCTGTTGTTGGAGCCTTCCATCTGCCTTTTCTGGGGTTAGTAATCCATTTAATTCTCTATAATGTCATCTAAAGCTTGCAATATAGAAATTGATTAAAGGGGAGTTCTCCAAACTAATGATTGTGTGTGTAATATATGGGGGTGTAATGTATCTGGGTGTATGGGGGTGTAATGTATCTGGGTGTATGGGGGTGTAATGTATCGGGGTGTATGGGGTGTAATGTATCAGGGTGTATGGGGGGGGGTGTAATGTATCGGGGTGTATAGGGGGTGTAATGTATCTGGGTTTATGGGGGGGGTGATGTATCTGGGTGTATGGGGGGGTGTAATGTATCTGGGTGTATGGGGGGTGTAATGTATCTGGGTGTATGGGGGTGTAATGTATCTGGGTGTATTGGGGATGTATTGTATCTGTGTGTATGGGGGGTGTATTGTATTTGTGTGTATGGGGAGTGTATTGTATCTGGGTGTATGGGGGGTGTAATGTATCTGGGTGTATAGGGGGGTTTAATGTATCTGAGTGTATGGGGGTGTAATGTATCTGGGTGTATGGGGGGGGGGTGTAATGTATCTGGGTGTATGGGGGTGTAATGTATCTGGGTGTATGGGGGTGTATTGTATATGTGTGTAAGGGGGTTATAATGTATCTGGGTGTATGGGGGGTTTAGGGGTTTAATGTATCTGGGTGTATGGGGGGGGTTTAATGTATCTGGGTGTATGGGCCCCCTGCTTAGCAACCAGCTATATACAGTGGTAAAATAAGAACCACAAAACGCTAAACACATTAAAAACCGCATCAAAAATGCACCACTTGCGTTTCTGGGGCAGCTCCATTGAAGTCTATTACACGCAAAATGCAAACTGCAGTGGGAAAAAAGTCCCAGACCCTTTCCAAAAAGCACCGCAAAACGCACAGATGTGAACTAGTACCATAGGAAACCATGTTAAATGGACTGTAGTGCGTTTCTGAAAACTGCAAAACGCACTAAAAAATGCATAGGTGTGACCGTAGGGTAAGTCAATGCAATTTTGTTTGGCTGTAGCTGAGCTGAAATTAAACAGTATGTTAAACATAGCTGGAGTAAGGAATATTTTTATATTTGCCTATACTTTAATAATAAAACAAATTGTATCTATTGCAAGAGCAATTCAACAATGCAATTCACTCTATCTGCATAACAAAATTGGCAGTTGTTTGGGGACAATATAAAAAAGATTGCTATGTTGTTGTTTTTTTTACTCATTTGCTGTTACTGAAACATCTTTAATTAACATAAAATTGATAATAAAAATCTAATATAATATTGCTTAGCTTTAAAATGGTAACCCAATACTATAAATATAATCATAAATAGTTTTATCCAGCATTAACATTCTAGTGAAATGTCATTAGCACAGATGTAAATAAAGTTTATTTGTGTCTAAATGGAATTTTAAAATTCATAAGCATAACACTGAATATAATTTAAGTCTATTCAGTAAGGAAACATTACCATAGGATACTATATTACAGCCAGATTATATATATATATATATATATATATATATATATATATATATATATATATATATATATATATATATATTTATATATATTTTTATGTAGTCTTTATTTGTAACACAGAAAATACAGCTTAGCCAACAATGTCCTACTTATGAGGGTTTGCGAACAAGATAACAGAGGTTAGTGCATCGACATATAGGGCTGCAAAAACATTGGATATAAAGGGGGAAGGGAAGGGAAACCAGGGAAATGAGGGAAAATATAAAGCAACATTGCTAAGGGGATTATCCCCCATGTAACCTCAGGGATTACCGTGGGCAAGCATTTTGACTGTATAAAACGCGAGACCTACGCTGAGGGTCAACACTAAAACTCCAGGATGCCCTGCTGTGAAGCGGCTACAGGGGACCCCACCAGCTCCGCCACCAGGGGAGGGGGGCAACAAGGCCTCCATCATACCTCCATTCAGGGGCCCATTCCAGGACCCCCTAAGCTGGAAATTCTGCTAATGTCATGGAATTATAGGTCAGGTATTTCACTCAGTGCCACATACAATGCACAACGAGAACAAGAACTTAAAGAAAAAACACATACTATATAATATAAGAAGAAATTAGAAAACACCATGATCTGGATCGTAGGAAAAAAACGAAAACATTGGAAAGGGGTGTAAAGATTGGGTTTGGGTATTAGCATCACAGTTCAAGTAAGTATTCTCAGTGATGCTTCTGCCAACTCCAACAATGCAACCTCCAGGCTGGGCGGCACTGGGTCAGGATCAGTGGTGTGCTTCTGCCAAGGTGCCCAAATACTAGTAAAATGCCCACGTCTATCCTTACACGTCATCACCCATTCCTCTACCTCCTTAATCCTATCCACTTTCCTAAAGCACTCATCTCTAGTGGTTACCTGTGGACGTTTCCAGTTGATAGGTATAAGTCATTTAGCTGCTGCATTCAGGAGGTGTGGTTATGCACTTTTCTTGTAGTGGCTCAACGGGAGGGCAGGGACGTGCAGGAGGAAGCGAGCCGGGGACAGCGGGATATGAACCCCTAGAGCAGTGATGGCGAACCTTGGCACCCCAGATGTTTTGCAACTTAATTTCCCATGATGCTCAACTACACTGAAGAGTGGATGAGCATCATGGGAAATGTAGTTCCAAAACATTTGGGGTGCCAAGGTTTGCCATCACTGCCCTAGAGCATCCTTTATCTGAGTTTTGATGTCTAACCAGAATGGGTGAATTACAGGGCATTCCCACCAAAGCTGAAGTGACCGAGGGGTAAATATGTAACAGGGCTGCAGGTACCCAGTACCAGGGCCTCAAGAGCTTTTTTATTATGAGGTTTATTAAGAGGTTTTTTTATTATGCTGTACGCACCTGACCAACAAGCTCTGAAATTGGGCAAAGAAGCTTTTAGGTAGAGAGACCGGTAACATCTGCATAAGGAAGAGCATCCTAAGAAGGATATTCATTTTAACTATATTAACCCAACCTAGCCAGGTGAAGGTTGTCTTTGTCCAGCTTTGCAGGTCTCTACGCACCATGCTCAAAAGTGTAGGGTAGTTGGCTAAGTATAGTGTCTCAAAACGGTCAGTAAGTTGAACCCTGAGATACTTAATGGAGGATTTAGCCCAAGTAAAAGGGAAGGCCTCCTGCAAGTAGGAGAAACCAGCATTTTAGGTAAGGTAATAGGCAAAACCTCAGACTTAGCGTAACTAATTTTAAAGTTCGATAGTCCCCCAAAGAGCTGAAGTTCCAACATAAGGTTCGGCAGTGAGACAAGGGGGTCCGTAAGGTGAAAGCGAACGTCATCAGCATAAGCTGAGAGTTTGTGTTCAGTAGACCCCACTGTCATCCCCTTAATGTCAGTATTTGCCCGAACTGTCCGGAGAAATGGCTCCAGGACCAGAGCAAATAGAAGGGGAGAGAGGGGACATCCCTGTCTCGTGCTATTCCGTATCGGGAACCTAAGGGAGAAGAGGCGGTACGCACCTGACCAACAAGCTACCCAAACCATCGCATTTGGAGTCGTATAGAGAGCAATAATGCACTGTAGCATGTGAGGGCCTAAGCCCAGGGCTCTAAGACTGCTCTAAGGTATGACCACTCAACCTAGTCAAATGCCTTTTCGGCATCAGTAGACAAAATGAGGTAAGGTAAGGAGTCTTGGTGAGTACATGCCCAATGAATAAGCTGCGTGGACCGGGTTATCCCTAGCTTCCCGACCCGATATAAAGCCCGTCTGATCTGGGTGAATAATAGATGGTAAGAGGTGTTTCAAGTTGTTCATCAAAATTTTAGCAAAGATTTTGATATCCCCATTGAGCAGCGATATTGGATGGTAACTTTGGGGGTGGGGTCTTTACCCTCTTTTGGGAGCACAGTGATATGAACCAGCAAGGCATTGGGTGGAATCGGACTACCATTGGCGAACGAGTTGAAGTACCTACATAAATGATTTAGCAGTAGAGGGAGAAATTTGGCATAGTATGCTTTGGTGTATCCATCCGGACCAGGGCTTTTCCCATTAGGCAAAGATTTTACTGTTGCAGTAATATCCTGTCAGAGAAGAGAGGTCCGCCGACGCGAGATATTCACTATGGCATGTAGCTTAGAGGTCTTCTCTGCTGGGGGGACATTTTTTTCTAAATTATACAGATCTGTGTAATAGTCCCAAAATATTGAAGCAATCCCGGAAGAATGTAGAGTCGCCTCACCACCAGGGGACTGGAGTTTATGTATGTTTTTCCGAAGCGCCCTGGCAAGCATTTTGCCACACGTGTTGCCATACTCGTGGTATCTGTGGGACAGATAGCGCAGCTGTCTACGGATGCGACAATCTAAAAGGTGCTGTAGAGCGGGCAGTACTCTCTGAAAGTCGATCTGCCTTTCCTTTTTGAGTTTAGTTTCTAATGAGTTTAGCTCACCCCTAATCAAAGCTTTATGGCCCTCCCATATGACTCCCTCCGATAAGTCATCGGACACATTTTCTGTAAAGTAGTGCGAAATGGCATCAGTCACCTTGGATACCACTGAAATGTTGTCTAGCAAATTTTCATTCAATCTCCAAGACAACGGCCTAGGTGACCCGTCTGGAACCCGTATTGTAATATTGATGATAGGTGCATGGTCCAAGATAGCGATATTCCCTATCTCAGCCAACTGTAACAGCTCCAAGGTGTCTGGAGTAGTAGCTGCGATCTCTGCCTGAAGCATGTAGCGCTCTCCAGGTGTCAATGAGGAAGTTGTTCTGCAATGACTTACGGAAATGTTTAAGGAAGGTATAGCAGTGTACTGGGCAGCCATGAGACATGTCAAACAGGGGATCAAGGCTAACATTGCAATCCCCCCCAAGAATCAGGATGCCCTCATGAACGCAAATGTAAATTTTTTGTTAGCTATGACCCCTTTCACAAAGACATAGTGACCTTGAGGGTCTCTGCAGCTTTCTGAAGATTGGACCGTGCACGATTTATGAAATGCGATTGCCTTCCGTGGGATTTGGTGACCAGTGATTTACTAAAGAACCACTGGTTATAAAGATGTGTGGTCATCTTGGGAAGAGCAGAGACCCCATATATTATAGGACAGTACCTTAAATGATGCCATATCAGAAGCCAAGGACAAATAGGCCGCCTATCCTCTCCAGCAAATCTGGTGTGGACGAAAGTGAACTAGAGTGACCTAGGATCAAAAAGAAAAAGAAATAAAGAAAAAAAATAGAAATAAAAAGAATAACAGTAAAAACACGGGAAGGCAGAAAAAATAGAAAAACACAATTATAAAACAGACCAGGGTTAACAGGTCCGGCACAGTGTACAACTACAGGGCAGGCCCGGGGCAGAATTATATATATATAATAGAAGACCCCCGAACACTGGCCTGGTGCCCCACAAGGGGCAATCACCTAAATAGTTAAGGCCTATATGGAGTACGTGGGCAACAACAAAGGGAACGTGGGGTCCGGTTCCCCGTCCAGACCAATCCTTAAGGCTGAAAAAAGTAAGGGGGATCCCAACATGTGCCAATCAAAGGTGTGGGACAGTAGGCATAGGGTTGCAGCTCTAGCCCAGTTCCAAGAGGTAGGAGTGAGATTGTCTGAGCAAGAGTAGCTCAACAGGGCTGCAGACTCTACCTCCTCCATTTTTCAGTTCTGTGGTTGCACTAAAGTAGCCATTAGGTCAGTCAATAGGCCAGGGGTGCAAACTCTTGGAAGGAGAGAATCAAGCTCCCACTAAAAGACAGCAGGTAAGGAGTGCCCAAGTTTCGTCATTCTCCAGACGTTGAAGGGCCAGGGGAAGAGCCTTTGGCCTTACGCTTTTGATTGCGGGATCATCTCTTGCAATGTGCAGGAAGCCATGGCTGAGGCTGCGGGTGAATCGTGATATCCGGGGTGCAACGCCAATCCAGGAAATCAACAAGCTCAAGCTCCAGGATTTGCAGGAAGCAAGGGAGATCATCTTTGGTGCGCAGTATGACCTACCGGTCATTTTTAAACACCTGAAGGCTGAACGGAAAACCCCAACGGTAGGTAAGGTCAGCGGTTTAAATCATGGCCAGCAAGGGATGGAGGGCCCTGCACTGCATGAGGGTGTGCCTGGAGAGATCCTGGTAAAAAAAAATTAGCCCCATCAAAGTCAAAGACCGGCCAATGCGCTCTTTGAGTGTATACTTCTGAAGCTTGCACATAATATCTCTAGGTTGTCAGGGTCATCGGATGGAGGCCAGCCACCATCTCGGGTTCTCATTGGATAGATTGATAGCAGTGGGAGCCATTGGCAATCAAATCCAGTGACACGAGAGCCGGGGGAGGGCCTAGTCCTGCTGTCTGTGTCAATGGACACAGCAGCAGGACTCGGGATCATGTCCTCAAAGGTGCTCCCATGGAAATCAGATCTCAGTCAGTGGGGGGCACTCACCGAAGAGGAGGAGCCAGGAGGGTCAGTATGGACTGGGGGGAGCACACACTGTTTTTTCATTCTTTTTATCTGTATTGCCGGGAGCTGGCAATACATTACAGCCGCGAGCAAGTTTGAATTACATTTTTTCCTTTAGGAATGTCATTATTGCTGCAGCATGGTCTTTACATCACACAGATGCACTACTTTACAGGCAGACTAAGGGGACCCCCCCCCAGACACAATATTTAAAGGGTAAGTTCACCTTTGTACACTCTTTTTTTTCTAAATTCCAGCTCCCCTATGCACCAATATAGCTTTCATGTACTTTTTTGCAAAAATATCAAAGCTTTCCATTAAATCTACAGTCACTTACTTTTCCTGTGCTCATCCATGTATCCAGACGTTTACATTATTAATGTCTTCTTCCTGATCAGACTAGAGGTCATGACACAGGAAGGAGTTGACCAGCTGACCTCATTAGCGCACACCCTGCATCATCCACCCTCCCACTCCCAGCTGTACGTTTTTTAAATGAAATGCAATCAATCAGTGATCACACCATTCTCACTAAATACACAATCAGTATGCATAGTGTATGGCCATCTGGCCATCTTCATACAAGCACATTGAAGGGAGTGGACAAAAACACTCAGCTGTCAAGCCCCATTCATAACTCTGCATAGCGGGAACTCGCATTCCCACATGCGTTTTTTTTTTTTGTTTTTTTTGCAAGGGGGAAGGCGTTTGAGCACTTTCATTCATCACACATAAGGCAGCCCATACACCTGAATGGGCTGCCCTACACTCAGCAATCGCCCCAAAGAAGCTTCAGAACTTTTTTAGAGCAGAGCTTGGTGTGTTTTTTACTGTGTTTTTGGTGCAATGCATTTCTGAAATGCAAGGAAACGCACGGATGTGAATGGAGCATCATTGTTCTTGTGTTAACGCACCAATTTCACTTTCAGGCCCCATCCACATCTAGCATAGTGGGACATGCACATTTTGTGGCTCGTTTTTCCTGTGACAAGCATAGGGCAACCTGTTGGTTACATGTGGTTAATGGGACATTTTGTCATTATGTGGGTTGTGTATTTTTTTACTGTGCATTGTGCAGCATTTGCCCCTCGTTTTTTCACATGGCAAAATGTGTGTTTGCTTCTGTGTTTGGTGTGCCATTAACAATTAATGACACTGAAAGCACAACTAGTAATTTTAAGTGTATAAACATGGCCATACACTATACAATCTGATTGTACAATCTCCTTTAGATTTACCAAATTTATATAATAAGAGGAAACACCTATCTAGTCAATCACTCTGTATCCAAGCAGGCAGGCCCTTACACTACATAGTTGATGGTAGATCTAACGGAGATTGTACAATTAGATAGTATAGTGTATGGTGAACTTTACAGAACCCAGGAGACCCTACTCCTGTTTTCAATACTACAGCTCTATTCACATAGACGGTTATCTCATCTCTCAACTCCTGCACACTTCAACATGCCAGATGAAAGATCGATGCAAGATTAAACTTAAAGGCTAAGTTCACCTTTTTTTTTTCCAATATACCATTAATGTACTTCTTTTGAAAAAAAATCAAAGCTTTTCATTAATTCTACAGACACTTACTTCACTGTCTTCATGGATGTTTGTACAATCAGATTGTATAGTGTATGGCCATGTTTATACACCTAAAATTACTAGTTGCGCCTTCAGTGCCATTCATTTTTAACGGCACACCAAACACAGAAGCAAACACACATTTTGCCATATGAAAAATCCAGGGGCAAATGCTGCAAAACGCACAGTAAAATACACACAACCCACAAAATGCCAAAATGTCCGATTAACCACATGTAACCAACGGGTGGGCTGCCCAATGTGTGTCACAGGAAAAATGAGACACAAAACACGCGCTCCCACTATGCTAGATGTGAATGGGGCCTGAAAGTGAAATGCTCTGCACCAAAATCACAGTAAAAAATGCACCAAGCTCCACTCCAAAAAAATGTTCTAAAGCTACTTGTCCTTATCCTTGCTAATGCCCAATTCCTCCGCCATCAGTCATAGAGTCATTTGCCAATCTCGTTCTAGTATTTGTCGCATTCGTTCGATAATGTCTGGGGTTTCTACTTGTCGATGGCCGACCCGAACATGGCTCATCCTCAATCATTTCCTTCCCATTGCGAAAATTTGTGGTGGAAATTGATATTCACTCATTGCTCCATTGCACTGTGACCCCGACCTCTACCATGACCCTGACGGTCACGTGTACTCGCCGCTAGGTGGTGCTTCTCGACCTGGCCCATGTTGCCTTGATATATCAGACCATTCACCGAATATTTTAGACACACCTCATATGTGACAAAGATTTGGTAATATGTTATTGTTTATTTGAATTTTTGAAAGTTGTGGTTTAACAATGTTACAAGAGTAGACTAGAAAAAAGAGGCAAAGCTTCTGAAATTGTATACTGATTTTCAGGACAGAAAACTAGGTGTTGGTAGCTGTTAAAAAAAATGTCTGTCCACATAGTAACATTTTAGGTTGAATAAAGATACATGTCTGAGTCTAACCAAAATACCAAAATCATAAACTGTCCAGTTGCTCCAAGGTGGGACACAAAAATTTAACATATTAATGGTCCAATTTGCTCCATCAGGAAAGCCAAAATCTTTTCTGAACCCTAAGGCAATCATGTCACCCCCTTGGTCAATAACAACAATGTTATTTATTACAAATATTAGTACAGTTGCTGTTTATATTTTGTAAATTTAGAAATGAATACAGCCCCTTTTTCGAAGTAACCCTTTCTGAGGGCAACCCTCCTTGAATCCAGTCCAGCCACAGAGAATCTGCTTAAAGTGATTGTAAGGGTTTTTTTTTATAAAATAACAAACATGTCATACGTACCTCCACTGTGCAGCTCATTTTGCACAGAGCGGCCCCAAACCTGCTCTTCTGGGGTCCCCCGGTGGCTCTCGCGGCTCCTCCCCACATCAGATATCCCCCTGGGAGAAGCGCTCTCCCGGGGGGGGGGGGGTTACCTTGCGGGCGCTCTCCCGAGTCCAGCATTTGACGTCCATAGAGGCTGAATGCAGGACTCGGCCCCACCCCCCGGCACCTGCTTCACTGGATTTGATTGACAGCAGCGGGAGCCAATGGCTGCGCTACTATCAATCTATCCAATCAAGAGCCGAGAACCCCGGGCAGAGAGACAGCACGTCCCAGTGGGTCAAGTTCCAGGGCTCAGGTAAGTAAAACAGGGGGAGGGGGGTTGTGGGGCCGGTCACTGCCAAGTGTTTTTTCACCTAATGCATAGGATGCATTAAGGTGGAAAAACATGTAGGTTTACATTCCCTTTAACTTTGCAGTGACCTTAAAGCAAACAACTTTTTTATTTAGCTTACTCAATGCACCATTTATGTAATTATGAACCTCAATCTTATCCCACCTCAGTCTCTTCTTCTAAAGGTTCATTACATTCAATTCAAATAATCTTCCCCCCATAGCTAAGGTCCCCCATGACTTTTATTAATTTTAGTTGCCCTTCTCTGCATTCCTTATAGTTCTACAACATCATTTATGTGAATGGATGTCCAAAGCTGAACTGCATTTTCAAGATAGGGTCTTCCTATTGCTTTGTATAAGGGCAAAGTGATCTTTAATGCCGTGTACACACGAGCGGAATTTCCGACAGAAAAAGACTGACGGGACCTTTTCATCGTATATTCCGATCGTGTGTATGCCCCATCGGACTTTTTACGTCGAAAATTCTGACGGACCTAGAAAGAGAACATGTTCTAAATTTTTCTGACGGAACCAATTCCTATCGGGAAAACCACTCGTCTGTATGCTGTTCCGACGTACCAAAAATGACGCATGCTCTGACGCAAGTACAAGACGGAAGGTATTGGCTACTGGCTATTGAACTTCCTTTTTCTAGTCCCGTCGTACGTGTAGTACGTCACCGCGTTCTTGACGGTCAAACTTTGGTGTGACCGTGTGTTTGCAAGACAGTTTGAGCGGAATTCCGTCGGAAAAACCTTCAGAGTTTATTCCGACGGAAAAACGCTCATGTGTACACGGCATGAGGTTGATTTGCTAAAAGCAAATAGACTGTTCACTTTGCAAGTGAAGTTGCACTGTGCATTAAAGAATGAGGTGAAGCTCTGTCGACTTTCATCATTCAATCATGTGCAAGCAAAAATGCATTTTTTATTTATTATTATTTTCTCTGTACGTAATTAGTTTATTATTTTTTTTTAAAAAAAGTAAATTTCACCACATTAACCACTTCAGCCCTGGAAGGATTTACCCCTTATGACCAGGCCATTTTTTGCGATACGGCACTGCATTGCTTTAACTGACATGCGACGTTGTACCCATACAAAACTGATTTCCTTTTTTTCCCACAAATGGAGCTTTCTTTTGGTGGTATTTGATCACCTCTGCGTTTTTTTATTGTTTGCGCTATACACAAAATAAAAACAATATTTTTTACTTTTTTGCTATAATAAATATCCCCAAAAGAAAAAAAAAATCTTCATCAGTTTAGGCCAATATGTATTCTACATATTTATGGTAAAAAAAATCACAATAAACACATATTGATTGGTTTGCGTAAAAGTTATAGCGTCTAAAAATAGGGAATATATTTATGGCATTTTTATTATAATTTTTTTTTTTACTAGTAATCGTGGCGATCAGAGATTTTTAGCGGGACTGCGACATTGCGGTGGACAGATCGGACACTTTTGACACTTTTTTGGGACCAGTGACATTTATACAGCGATCAGTACTAAAAATAACCACTGATTACTGTATAAATGGCACTGGCAGGGAAGGGGTTAACAGTAGGGGGTTAAGTGTTTCCTAGGGAGGTGTTTCTAACTGTGGGGGGAATGTACTGACAGTGAGTAGAGATCACTGTTCTTGATCACTAGGAACAGCAGATCTCTCCTCCCCTGTCAGAACGGGGATCTGATTGTTTACATTAACATATCCCCATTCTGGCTCTGTGTGGAGCGATCATGGATGGCCAGCGAGCAAGCGCACACCTGCTATTGCTCTTAAAGTGGCCAACGTACAGCTATGGCGATTTGCGCAGCGGAGCCATCCTGCCGCAGTATAATGACAACGGCTGGTCGGCAAGCAGTTAACTAAGCACTGGTTAAAATTCCCTTGCAAAGTGAATTTTCTTTTTCCTTTAGTAAACCTCTCTTTCTCTCTCTTACTCTCACTTCCTCTCCCTACCTCTGTTTCTTGCTTGCTTTTGCTCTTTCCCATTACTATAAGAAAGTATCTTGGTACAGATCAATATGCATGCCAGTATTAAGCCTATGATCTACCAGAACATCCAGATGCTACCCCATCTTTGATTCTTCCAGTTTTACTCTACCTAGACTATTTGATGCAGACATGTTTTTAGCCCTCAAGTGCATAGCTTTACATTTATCAACATGAAATCTCATGTGCCCTATAGCTAGCTTATCAATCAGTCCATTTAGGGCAGCTTGTAAATTAGAGATAACTTGTAAGGACCATATTCTACTACATACCATTTTTTTATTCTCTATTAAATCATGGAACTCTGCAAAGCAATACAAAATAGACTGCACACATTACATTAACAGGTAAAATAGTCCCGAATAGTAACCAGCCAGTAGAAAAAAAAAAGATATGAAAGGTACATCCATCATAACAGGACATACAGTATCTCACAAAAGTGAGTACACCCCTCACATTTTTGTAAATATTTTATTATATCTTTTCATGTGACAACACTGAAGAAATGACACTTTGCTACAATGTAAAGTAGTGAGTGTACAGCTTGTATAACAGTGTAAATGTGCTGTCCCCTCAAAATAATTCAACACTAGGGATGAGCTTCGTGTTCGAGTCGAACCCATGTTCGACTCGAACATCGGCTGTTCGATCGTTCGCCGAATTGCGAACGATATGGGCCGTTCGCGCCAAATTCGTGTGGCGCGTCACGGCCCATAATTCACTGTGGCATTGCAGTGCATTGCTTGCTGATGATTGGCCAAGCATGCACTATGACCCGCATGCTTGGCCAATCACAGTGCCGCCTTAACAGAGAGCCATAATTGGCCAAAGCCAAGGAGGCTTTGGCCAATTATGGCTCAGGGGATTTAGTACACGCCCCACACTATATAAGGCCGCCTGCACGGCGGCCCTGTGCAGTGTGTTCCGGTGTGCTTAGAGAGAGAGAGAGACAGTGTCATTTCATTTGAGTTAGCTAGATTAGGCAGGACAGTCAGTCAGTTAGCTGCACTTAAAGTGTATTGTGTATATATATGCATCCCAGGTGTTGCATATATATATATATATATACACTGTATTCAGTTTAGCTAGATCCGTTCCTGTTATCTTCTAGACTATTTACATTTAGTGCAGTGCGTCCTGCTCACAGTGTTCAGCTAGATCCGTTCCTGTTATATTCCTACTGACAGGCAGGCTTGTCTTGTTACAGTATTTTGAAGAAAATTACTGGTGTTCTTTTGATCCTATTAGTACCACAGTCAGGCAGCTAGACTATTTACATTTAGTGCAGTGCGTCCTGCTCACAGTGTTCAGCTAGATCCGTTCCTGTTATCTTCTTACTGACAGGCAGGCTTGTCTTGTTACAGTATTTTAAAGAAAATTACTGGTGTTCTTTTGATCCTATTAGTACCACAGTCAGGCAGCTAGACTATTTACAGTTAGTGCAGTGCGTCCTGCCCACAGTGTTCTGCTAAACCTACAAGTAAGTGGGGTGCGTCCTGCTCACAGTGTTCTGCTAAACCTACAAGTTAGTGGGGTGCGTCCTGTTCACAGTGTTCAGCTAAACCTACAAGTTAGTGTGGTGCGTCCACCTCACAGTGTTCAGCTAAACCTACAAGTTAGTGGGGTGCGTCCTGCTCACAGTGTTCAGCTAAACCTACAAGTTAGTGGGGTGCGTCCACCTCACAGTGTTCAGCTAAACCTACAAGCTAGTGGGGTGCGTCCTGCTCACAGTGTTCAGCTAGATCCGTTTCTGTTATCTTCTTACTGACAGGCAGGCTTGTCTTGTTACAGTAAATACAGCTACCTGAAGAAAATTGCTGGTGTTCTTTTGATCCTATTAGTACCACAGTCAGGCAGCTAGACTATTTACAGTTAGTGCAGTGCGTCCTGCTCACAGTGTTCTGCTAAACCTACAAGTTAGTGGGGTGCGTCCTGCTCACAGTGTTCAGCTAAACCTACAAGTTAGTGGGGTGCGTCCACCTCACAGTGTTCAGCTAAACCTACAAGCTAGTGGGGTGCGTCCTGCTCACAGTGTTCAGCTAGATCCGTTTCTGTTATCTTCTTACTGACAGGCAGGCTTGTCTTGTTACAGTAAATACAGCTACCTGAAGAAAATTGCTGGTGTTCTTTTGATCCTATTAGTACCACAGTCAGGCAGCTAGACTATTTACAGTTAGTGCAGTGCGTCCTGCTCACAGTGTTCTGCTAAACCTACAAGTTAGTGGGGTGCGTCCTGCTCACAGTGTTCAGCTAAACCTACAACCCACTAACTACTAACACCTTGGTACTTCCCATTCCAGGGGTGTTCGCCTCTCCAATCGCCACATGGTCCGTGAGATCTGAGCATGTGCGCGCGTTGCATGATGGAACTTGTAGTTCCTAGGCACCGTGCAGTGCACAGCCGTGGCTACCCCTCGTTTAGCGTCCGCACACCTGATCATCATCTGATCAGGTGTGGGGGGTATATGAGTAACCGGCCAGTCCCTCAGTTCCCATGGACGAGGGACATGCCTGCATTCGCTCTGCACACAGCTACAAGGTAAACTTCTGCCTTTCAAAACACCCTGACTTCATGTTGTTTACATGAATTATTTATTACTCCTTTATATACCTTTTAGAACTTACTTTGGACCGGCCTCTTACTCTGGTGGTTAACACTGATTTTCTCAAGCAACACGGTGTGCTTTATGATGAATTAGGTAATAGATTCTTTTTCACTAGCCTCACCTGTGCCCAAGTACATTTTAAAGCTTCCATTTCCCTACCTTTCTGATCCTCCTTTTTTCCTTTATATTTTATATAGGATCCACTGTTATTTTTATCCCTTTTTCATCCCAGCACCGGTACTACATACCTGTGAATGTACCGCTATGAGAATCTTTTCTTACAGCAGATACCATCAAGTAAGTATAGGCTTAAACTACCATATCTGGCCCCAGTGAATAACAGCAAGACCCCTAACACTATCCATTTTTCCAACTAGGCCTGCTTTAAGTGGTCTGCAGATATGGTTCTACCTTGATGTCCTTTCCTTGCTGTGTGCATACATATATCATAGGCACTTCCTGACCTCGTCTCTCTACAGCTTTTAGATATACATGTAAGTCCGCACCTTTTCCAGAGATATAGATACATTTATACCTATTTATATACATATATTTTTTGTTCTCTTTTTAATATAAATGCACATATGCGCAACCCTCTATTCCTGGAATAACTACCACAGTGCATTATGACACATGACTATCTTTACATTCCCTTGCCAGGTCTACTGTATGCCCCCTGCAGGCATAATTTACGGCGCGGTCTGCCTGCTCCCCTGTGGGGATCTCCTTGGGTGGCTGTGTTCCCCCTCTCCCTCTCTTCCCTCCCGTCTTGGGCACTGACGCCCCAGGTATGTCCGCAGTTCCGTTTAGTGGTGTTGAGCTTAGGGTTGCATGAATGTCCAGCCACAGTTGCAATGTGTTATTGTTTTTACTATGCAGTGTTTGGTCAAATGAATATTTCTAACATGTGTTTTTATGTCCACCACACAGAATTTTTTATATATATCCACCCTATGAGCTCCTGTTCCCTGAAGAAGCCAATGTTTTGGCGAAACATGTAGGAAAATGAGCCCCCCCCCCTTCAACGGCCACTTGCCATCTGGCCCACTTGACCATTCTTAGGGTCACTTACAGTACATGTATTCACAAAATTTGTATAATTATTGTATGAATTGTTTATAATGTACATTGTATTTATGATAGACTATTAATAAAATTTGTAATTTTAGTATTTTTTGTTTTATCTTTTCTTCTCTAATCTTCCTGACCCTAGCACCGCTATAATCCCTTGTCCACACACCCATTTAACGTTTGATTATTTAGGGGATGAGGTGCTGTATCCTCCGGTACCATCTAGCCATCTTTACTTTTTCTAAACCTACAAGTTAGTGGGGTGCGTCCACCTCACAGTGTTCAGCTAAACCTACAAGCTAGTGGGGTGCATCCTGCTCACAGTGTTCAGCTAGATCCGTTCCTGTTATCTTCTTACTGACAGGCAGGCTTGTCTTGTTACAGTATTTTAAAGAAAATTGCTGGTGTTCTTTTGATCCTATTAGTACCACAGTCAGGCAGCTAGACTATTTACAGTTAGTGCAGTGCGTCCTGCTCACAGTGTTCTGCTAAACCTACAAGTTAGTGGGGTGCGCCCTGCTCACAGTGTTCAGCTAAACCTACAAGTTAGTGGGGTGCGTCCACCTCACAGTGTTCAGCTAAAGCTACCTGTAGAAGGTTGGTGGTGTTTAGGGATGAGCTTCGTGTTCGAGTCGAACCCATGTTCGACTCGAACATCGGCTGTTCGCCCGTTCGCCGAATTGCGAACGATATGGGCCGTTCGCGCTAAATTCGTGTGGCGCGTCACGGCCCATAATTCACTGCGGCATCGCAGTGCATTGCTGGCTGATGATTGGCCAAGCATGCACTATGACCCGCATGCTTGGCCAATCACAGCGCCGTCAGTAGAGAGAGCTGTAATTGGCCAAAGCCAGGGTGGCTTTGGCCAATTATGGCTCAGGGGATTTAGTACACACCCCACACTATATAAGGCCGCCTGCACGGCGGCCCTGTGTAGTGTGTGTTCCGGTGTGCTGAGAGATAGAGAGAGAGAGAGACAGTGTCATTTGATTTGAGTTAGATAGATTAGGCAGAACAGTCAGTCAGTTAGCTGCACTTACAGTGTATTGTGTATATATATGCATCCCAGGTGTTGCATATATATATATACACTGTATTCAGTTTAGCTAGATCCGTTCCTGTTATCTTCTATCTAGACTATTTACATTTAATGCAGTGCGTCCTGCTCACAGTGTTCAGCTAGATCCGTTCCTGCTATTTACATTTAGTGCAGTGCGTCCTGCTCACAGTGTTCAGCTAGATCCGTTCCTGTTATCTTCTAGACTATTTACATTTAGTGCAGTGCGTCCTGCTCACAGTGTTCAGCTAGATCCGTTCCTGCAATTTACATTTAGTGCAGTGCGTCCTGCTCACAGTGTTCAGCTAGATCCGTTCCTGCTATTTACATTTAGTGCAGTGCGTCCTGCTCACAGTGTTCAGCTAGATCCGTTCCTGCTATTTACATTTAGTGCAGTGCGTCCTGCTCACAGTGTTCAGCTAGATCCGTTCCTGCTATTTACATTTAGTGCAGTGCGTCCTGCTCACAGTGTTCAGCTAGATCCGTTCCTGCTATTTACATTTAGTGCAGTGCGTCCTGCTCACAGTGTTCAGCTAGATCCGTTCCTGCTATTTACATTTAGTGCAGTGCGTCCTGCTCACAGTGTTCAGCTAGATCCGTTCCTGCTATTTACATTTAGTGCAGTGCGTCCTGCTCACAGTGTTCAGCTAGATCCGTTCCTGTTATCTTCTAGACTATTTACATTTAGTGCAGTGCGTCCTGCTCACAGTGTTCAGCTAGATCCGTTCCTGTTATTTACATTTAGTGCAGTGCGTCCTGCTCACAGTGTTCAGCTAGATCCGTTCCTGCTATTTACATTTAGTGCAGTGCGTCCTGCTCACAGTGTTCAGCTAGAGCCGTTCCTGCTATTTACATTTAGTGCAGTGCGTCCTGCTCACAGTGTTCAGCTAGATCCGTTCCTGTTATCTTCTAGACTATTTACATTTAGTGCAGTGCGTCCTGCTCACAGTGTTCAGCTAGATCCGTTCCTGCTATTTACATTTAGTGCAGTGCGTCCTGCTCACAGTGTTCAGCTTGATCCGTTCCTGTTATCTTCTAGACTATTTACATTTAGTGCAGTGCGTCCTGCTCACAGTGTTCAGCTAGATCCGTTCCTGTTATCTTTTAGACTATTTACATTTAGTGCAGTGCGTCCTGCTCACAGTGTTCAGCTAGATCCGTTCCTGTTATCTTCTAGACTATTTACATTTAGTGCAGTGCGTCCTGCTCACAGTGTTCAGCTAGATCCGTTATTGTTATCTTCTAGACTATTTACATTTAGTGCAGTGCGTCCTGCTCACAGTGTTCAGCTAGATCCGTTCCTGTTATCTTCCTACTGACAGGCAGGCTTGTCTGGTTACAGTATATAAAGCTACCTGAAGAAAATTACAGCTGTTCTATTTGATCCTATTAGTACCACGGTCAGGCAGCTAGACTATTTACATTTAGTACAGTGCGTCCTGCTCACAGTGTTCAGCTAGATCCGTTCCTGTTATCTTCCTACTGACAGGCAGGCTTGTCTGGTTACAGTATATAAAGCTACCTGAAGAAAATTACAGGTGTTCTATTTGATCCTATTAGTACCACGGTCAGGCAGCTAGACTATTTACATTTAGTACAGTGCGTCCTGCTCACAGTGTACAGCTAGATCCGTTCCTGTTATCTTCCTACTGACAGGCAGGCTTGTCTGGTTACAGTATATAAAGCTACCTGAAGAAAATTACAGGTGTTCTATTTGATCCTATTAGTACCACGGTCAGGCAGCTAGACTATTTACATTTAGTACAGTGCGTCCTGCTCACAGTGTTCAGCTAGATCCGTTCCTGTTATCTTCCTACTGACAGGCAGGCTTGTCTGGTTACAGTATATAAAGCTACCTGAAGAAAATTACAGGTGTTCTATCCCAGCTTAGTGCAGCTACAGGCCATTAGTATGTCTGGAAGGCCAAGAAGGAGAGGCAGACAGTCACAAGCCAATAAGAGAGGGCAAGCAGGCTCTGTGTCTAGTGCTGGTCGTGGAGACGGTGCATCCTCATCAGCATGTGGCCATGGGACACGCTTGGCCTTTTTTTCGGCAGCTGGCCGTGTTGAGCCGCAACATGCGGAAGACTTGGTCGAGTGGATGACCAAGCCGTCCTCATCCTCCTCATCCTCTCTCACCCATGCCCAGGGTGCTTTGTCTGGCAAAGCAGCGGCCTCTTCCCTCAGCTCAATGTCATCAGTGACTCCTTCCCTAGCTCCACCATGTCCTCATGAGGATTCCCTCGAACTGTTTGACCACAGTGTTGGGTACATGCTCCAGGAGGATGCCCAGCGTTTGGAAGGCTCTGATGACGATACTGAGCTCGATGAAGGCAGTAACATGAGCACGGACAGAGGGGGTGCCCAAGAAGGACAGCAATCTGGCAGTCATGCTCCCCCTGCTGCAGCATACTGCCAGGTTTGCTCCAGTGATGAGGAGGGAGGGGATGATGAGGTCACTGACTCAACGTGGGTGCCTGATAGGAGAGAGGAGGAGGAGGAGGAGGAGGAGGAGGTGGCGGCACATCACCAACGAGGCAGGATGCCCTCCAGGGGCCAGCCTAAGGGCAGCACATTGACAGCATCACACCCCAAAGCTCCACATGTGCAGGGCGCTGCAGTCTCTGCGCGTTATTCAAAAAGTTCTTTGGTGTGGGCCTTTTTTGAGACAAGTGCATCAGATCGCACCGCTGCTATTTGCAACATATGTCTCAAGCGTATCTCGCGTGGCCAAAACATCTCCCGCTTGGGTACCACATGCTTGACCAGACATATGTTGACCTGCCATGCAGTTCGTTGGCAAGCGTATCTAAAAGACCCACACCAAAGAACAAAGAGGATCTCTCCTTGCTCCTCATCAGCTGAGATTTCCAACCCCACTAGACCTTCAGTCCTCTCTGAGACCTGCAGTGAGAGGAATGAAGGTGTAGAATTAGGTGTGTCACAGCCAAGTACTTGTGGGCAATCTGCTTTTGGTACACCGACGTCAGATTGTACCAGGCAAATTTCCCTGCCCCAGCTGCTGCACCGCCGAAAGAAGTTTGCTCCCAGCCATCCACATGCCCAGCGGTTGAATGCTAGCTTGGCAAAATTGCTAGCACTTCAACTGCTGCCTTTTCAGTTGGTAGACTCTGCCCCCTTCCGTGAGTTTGTGGAATGTGCGGTTCCTCAGTGGCAGGTACCCAAACGCCACTTTTTCTCACGGAAGGCGATTCCGGCTCTCTACCGGCATGTGAAAGGCAATGTCCATGCCTCGCTGGACAGGGCGGTCAGCGGTAAGGTGCATATTACCGCTGACTCATGGTCCAGCAGGCATGGACAGGGACGTTACCTAAGTTTCACGGCGCATTGGGTGACTCTGCTGGCAGCTGGGAAGGATGCAGGACAAGGTGCAGTAGTGTTGGAGGTTGTTCCGCCACCACGCCTCCAAAATGCTGATTGTGACACACCTCTCTCCTCCACCCCCTCCTCTTCTTCTTCCTCCATGGCCTCTTCCTCGGAACCAGCGGTGCTCCGTAGGCGTTCAAGGGGCTACGCAAGTACGCAGGCCAAAAGATGCCATGCGGTGCTTGAGCTGGTGTGCTTGGGGGACAGGAGCCACACTGGGGCAGAGGTTCTGTCAGCTCTGCAGGGGCAGGTTCAGAGGTGGTTGACGCCACGCCAACTTAAGGCAGGAATGGTGGTTTGCGACAATGGCACCAACCTCCTCTCTGCCCTCCGACAGGGACAAATGACCCATGTGCCCTGTTTGGCTCACGTCCTTAACTTGGTGGTGCAGCGGTTCTTGGGCAGGTACCCGGGCTTACAGGATGTCCTGAGGCAGGCCAGGAAAGTCTGTGTGCATTTCCGCCGGTCATATAATGCCAGTGCTCGGCTGACGGACCTCCAAAAGGAGTTTAACCTGCCCAAAAACCGCCTAATCTGTGACATGCCCACCAGGTGGAACTCAACGTTGGCCATGCTGCAGCGGCTGCACACACAGCAGAGGGCCATCAATGAGTACCTGTGCGACTATGGCACCAGGACAGGGTCAGGGGAGCTTGTTTTTTTTTCCCCACGCCAGTGGGCCATGATCAGGGATGCATGCACTGTCCTGTCACCATTCGAGGAGGCCACGAGGATGGTGAGCAGTGACAGTGCATGCATCAGTGACACTGTCCCCCTTGTCCACCTGTTGGAGCACACGCTGCGTGGAATAATGGACAGGGCACTTGAGGCAGAACAGAGGCAGGAAGAGGAGGACTTCCTTAGCTCTCAAGGCCCCCTTTATCCAGACAGTGTTCCTGCGTGCCCGCCGATCACACAGGAAGAGGACGAGGAGGAAGAGGAGGAGGAGGAAGATTGTGTCAGTATGGAGGTGGAGCCTGGCACTCAGCATCAGCAGCAGTCTTTAAGGGATCAGTCCCAAGAAACACATGGACTTGTACGTGGCTGGGAGGAGGTGGCTGCGGACCATGTCGTTCTTAGTGACCCAGAGGACTCCGGACCGAATGCCTCAGCAAACCTACGCTGCATGGCCTCCCTGATCCTGCAAAGCCTGCGTAAGGATCCTCGTATTGGTGGTATCAAGGAGAAGGACCAATACTGGCTGGCAACCCTCCTTGATCCACGTTACAAGGGTAAGGTTGCGGACCTTATCTTGCCATCGCAGAGGGAGCAGAGGATGAAACATCTTCGGGAGGCCTTGCAGAAAGGTCTGTGCAACGCGTTCCCAGAGACTGGGAGGTTACAAACTCCTGTTTCTGGACAACGTGTTGCTGAGGCTTCGGTCAGTCAAAGAAGGAGCGGTGGAGAAGGTGGCCGTCTGACCGATGCGTTCTGACAATTTTTTGGTCCGCAGCCCCAAGGTATGATCGGTTCCAGCAACCATCGCCAGCGTCTGTTTTACATGGTGCAGGAATACCTAGGGGCAAGATCAGACTTGGACACCTTTCCCACCGAAAATCCTCTGGGTTACTGGGTCTTGAGGATGGATCACTGGCCAGAGCTTGCACAGTATGCAATTGAGCTACTGGCCTGTCCTGCATCCAGCGTTCTTTCGGAACGCACATTCAGTGCTGCTGGAGGCGTGGTAACCGATCACAGGGTGCGTCTGTCCACCGACTCGGTCGATCGGCTGACCTTCATAAAAATGAATGAGTCTTGGATCACCACCAGCTACCAAGCACCTGATGCTGATGTAACCGAATAATTTTTTTTGAAATCTCAGATCCCTTCAAAGACTGCCTATGCTGATGCTGAGTGACTATCCCTGAGTAATTATCCTCTTCCTCCTCAATCATCACGCTGATAGCTTGTAAGAACATTTTTGGTTCTGGGCGCCACCACCAGTGCCTAAGGCACAATTTTTCAGCCCCTGTTTAACAGGGGCGTGTAATTACAATTTTTGATGTAATACTTTGCAGCAGGGCTCGTTCCTGCATTCCAACTAGAGTGTCTGTGAGGGGTTGCAGTGTTGTGGCACCAGCACCAGTGCCTAAGGCCCAATTTTTCTGCCCCTGTCTAACAGGGGCGTGTAATTACAATTTTTGATGCAATACTTTGCAGCAGGGCTCGTTCCTGCGTTCCAACTAGAGTGTCTGTGAGGGGTTGCAGTGTTGTGGCACCAGCACCAGTGCCTAAGGCCCAATTTTTCTGCCCCTGTCTAACAGGGGCGTGTAATTACAATTTTTGATGCAATACTTTGCAGCAGGGCTCGTTCCTGCGTTCCAACTAGAGTGTCTGTGAGGGGTTGCAGTGTTGTGGCACCAGCACCAGTGCCTAAGGCCCAATTTTTCTGCCCCTGTCTAACAGGGGCGTGTAATTACAATTTTTGAAGCAATACTTTGCAGCAGGGCTCGTTCCTGCGTTCCAACTAGAGTGTCTGTGAGGGATTGCAGTGTTGTGGCACCAGCACCAGTGCCTAAGGCCTAATTTTTCAGCTCCTGTTCAACAGGGGCATGTAATTACAATTCTTGATCTAATATTTCACAGCAGGGCCCTGTGAGGGCTTACAGTGTTGTGGCCACAGCAACACCTAAGGCCCAAATTTCTGCTGAGTATATAGGGCAGGACCCTACTTTCAAACATCTAACTTACAAACGACTCCTACTTGCAAACGGAAGGAGACAACAGGAAGTGAGATGAAATCTACCCCTAGGAAGGGAAATTCTCTCCTGTAAGAGTTAATATGGGAAAACAATTTCTCCTTTCCACTGATGCTTTCCAATCCTTGTTCCACAAAAAAACACAAATTTTCAAAAAACATTTTTCATTGGGACAAAAAAGTGAGGTGAAATCTTCTGAAGAGGAGGAAAGACAGCAAAACAAATGTCACAGGGGTGATAACCCTTCCCTATGTTTTCCAAAAAGCTTAGAAAAGATTTTTTGGCTGGGGCTAAACACGTTAAAAATGTTCAAAATTACAAACAGATTCTACTTAACAACAAACCTACAGTCCCTGTCTTGTTTGCACCGCCTGTATACTGCTGTTCAGAGTATATAGGGCCTGGTGGCCCCACACCTTTCCTTATTTTAATTTGGGTGCGGGGTTCCCCTTAATATCCATACAAGACCCAAAGGGCCTGGTAATGGACTGGGGGGTACCCATGCCGTTTGTCTCACTGATTTTCATCCATATTGCCATGACCCGACATGACATTAAACCCGCAAGCAGTTTTAAATGAGATTTTTTCCTTTAAAAATGACATTTGGTGCAGGGACTGTTCTAAACATGGGAAACACGCGTCACTTTACAGGCATACTATAGACACCCCCCAGGTACGATATTTAAAGGAATATTTCACTTTTTTTTTTTTACTTTAAGCATCATTAAAATCACTGCTCCCGAAAAAACGGCCGTTTTTAAAAGTTTTTTTTTGCATTGATACATGTCCCCTGGGGTAGGACCCGGGTCCCCAAACCCTTTTTAGGACAATACCATGCAAATTAGCCTTTAAAATGAGCACTTTTGATTTCGAACGTTCGAGTCCCATAGACGTCAATGGGGTTCTAACGTTCGTGCGAACTTTCGGTCCGTTCGCGGGTTCTGGTGCGAACCGAACCGGGGGGTGTTCGGCTCATCCCTAGTGGTGTTCTCATACTACAGGCAGGCAGTTGATTTTGCTAGCTGCAGTATCAGTACATATATATATATATATATATATATCCCAGCTTAGTGCAGCTACAGGCCATTAGTATGTCTGGAAGGCCAAGAAGGAGAGGCAGACAGTCACAAGCCAATAAGAGAGGGCAAGCAGGCTCTGTGTCTAGTGCTGGTCGTGGAGACGGTGCATCCTCATCAGCACGTGGCCATGGGACACGCTTGGCCTTTTTTTCGGCAGCTGGCCATGTTAAGCCGCAACATGCGGAAGACTTGGTCGAGTGGATGACCAAGCCGTCCTCATCCTCCTCATCCTCTCTCACCCATGCCCAGGGTACTTTGTCTGGCAAAGCAGCGGCCTCTTCCCTTGGCTCAATGTCATCAGTGACTCCTTCCCTAGCCCCACCATGTCCTCCTGAGGAGTCCCTCGAACTGTTTGACCACAGTGTTGGGTACATGCTCCAGGAGGATGCCCAGCGTTTGGAAGGCTCTGATGATGATACTGAGCTCGATGAAGGCAGTAACACGAGCACGGACAGAGGGGGTGCCCAAGAAGGACAGCAATCTGGCAGTCATGCTCCCCCTGCTGCAGCATACTGCCAGGTTTGCTCCAGTGATGAGGAGGGAGGGGATGATGAGGTCACTGACTCAACGTGGGTGCCTGATAGGAGAGAGGAGGAGGAGGAGGAGGCGGCACATCACCAACGAGGCAGGATGCCCTCCAGGGGCCAGCCTAAGGGCAGCACATTGACAGCATCACACCCCAAAGCTCCACATGTGCAGGGCGCTGCAGTCTCTGCGCGTTATTCAAAAAGTTCTTTGGTGTGGGCCTTTTTTGAGACGAGTGCATCAGATCGCACCGCTGCTATTTGCAACATATGTCTCAAGCGTATCTCGCGTGGCCAAAACATCTCCCGCTTGGGTACCACATGCTTGACCAGACATATGTTGACCTGCCATGCAGTTCGTTGGCAAGCGTATCTAAAAGACCCACACCAAAGAACAAAGAGGACCTCTGCTTGCTCCTCATCAGCTGAGATTTCCAACCCCACTAGACCTTCAGTCCTCTCTGAGACCTGCACTGAGAGGAATGAAGGTGTAGAATTAGGTGTGTCACAGCCACGTACTTGTGGGCAATCTGATTTTGGTACACCGACGTCAGATTGTACCAGGCAAATTTCCCTGCTCCAGCTGCTGCACCGCCGAAAGAAGTTTGCTCCCAGCCATCCACATGCCCAACGGTTGAATGCTAGCTTGGCAAAATTGCTAGCACTTCAACTGCTGCCTTTTCAGTTGGTAGACTCTGCCCCCTTCCGTGAGTTTGTGGAATGTGCGGTTCCTCAGTGGCAGGTACCTAAACGCCACTTTTTCTCACGGAAGGCAATTCCGGCTCTCTACCAGCATGTGGAAGGCAATGTCCATGCCTCGCTGGACAGGGCGGTCAGCGGTAAGGTGCATATTACCGCTGACTCATGGTCCAGCAGGCATGGACAGGGACGTTACCTAAGTTTCACGGCGCATTGGGTGACTCTGCTGGCAGCTGGGAAGGATGCAGGACAAGGTGCAGTAGTGTTGGAGGTTGTTCCGCCACCACGCCTCCAAAATGCTAATGATTGTGACACACCTCTCTCCTCCACCCCCTCCTCTTCTTCTTCCTCCATGGCCTCTTCCTCGGAACCAGCGGTGCTCCGTAGTCGTTCAAGGGGCTACGCAAGTACGCAGGCCAAAAGATGCCATGCGGTGCTTGAGCTGGTGTGCTTGGGGGACAGGAGCCACACTGGGGCAGAGGTTCTGTCAGCTCTGCAGGTGCAGGTTCAGAGGTGGTTGACGCCACGCCAACTTAAGGCAGGAATGGTGGTTTGCGACAATGGCACCAACCTCCTCTCTGCCCTCCGACAGGGACAAATGACCCATGTGCCCTGTTTGGCTCACGTCCTTAACTTGGTGGTGCAGCGGTTCTTGGGCAGGTACCCGGGCTTACAGGATGTCCTGAGGCAGGCCAGGAAAGTCTGTGTGCATTTCCGCCGGTCATATAATGCCAGTGCTCGGCTGACGGACCTCCAAAAGGAGTTTAACCTGCCCAAGAACCGCCTAATCTGTGACATGCCCACCAGGTGGAACTCAACGTTGGCCATGCTGCAGCGGCTGCACACGCAGCAGAGGGCCATCAATGAGTACCTGTGCGACTATGGCACCAGGACAGGGTCAGGGGAGCTTGGTTTTTTTTCCCCACGCCAGTGGGCCATGATCAGGGATGCATGCACTGTCCTGTCACCATTTGAGGAGGCCACGAGGATGGTGAGCAGTGACAGTGCATGCATCAGTGACACTGTCCCCCTTGTCCACCTGTTGGAGCACACGCTGCGTGGAATAATGGACAGGGCACTTGAGGCAGAACAGAGGCAGGAAGAGGAGGACTTCCTTAGCTCTCAAGGCCCCCTTTATCCAGACAGTGTTCCTGCGTGCCCGCCGATCACACAGGAAGAGGACGAGGAGGAAGAGGAGGAGGAGGAGGAGGAAGATTGTGTCAGTATGGAGGTGGAGCCTGGCACTCAGCATCAGCAGCAGTCTTTAAGGGATCAGTCCCAAGAAACACATGGACTTGTACGTGGCTGGGAGGAGGTGGCTGCGGACCATGTCATCCTTAGTGACCCAGAGGACTCCGGACCGAATGCCTCAGCAAACCTACGCTGCATGGCCTCCCTGATCCTGCAAAGCCTGCGTAAGGATCCTCGTATTGGTGGTATCAAGGAGAAGGACCAATACTGGCTGGCAACCCTCCTTGATCCACGTTACAAGGGTAAGGTTGCGGACCTTATCTTGCCATCGCAGAGGGAGCAGAGGATGAAACATCTTCGGGAGGCCTTGCAGAAAGGTCTGTGCAACGCGTTCCCAGAGACTGGGAGGTTACAAACTCCTGTTTCTGGACAACGTGTTGCTGAGGCTTCGGTCAGTCAAAGAAGGAGCGGTGGAGAAGGTGGCCGTCTCACCGATGCGTTCAGACAATTTTTTGGTCCGCAGCCCCAAGGTATGATCGGTTCCAGCAACCATCGCCAGCGTCTGTTTTACATGGTGCAGGAATACCTAGGGGCAAGATCAGACTTGGACACCTTTCCCACCGAAAATCCTCTGGGTTACTGGGTCTTGAGGATGGATCACTGGCCAGAGCTTGCACAGTATGCAATTGAGCTACTGGCCTGTCCTGCATCCAGCGTTCTTTCGGAATGCACATTCAGTGCTGCTGGAGGCGTGGTAACCGATCACAGGGTGCGTCTGTCCACTGACTCGGTCGATCAACTGACCTTCATAAAAATGAATGAGTCTTGGATCACCACCAGCTACCAAGCACCTGATGCTGATGTAACCGAATAATTTTTTTTGAAATCTCAGATCCCTTCAAAGACTGCCTATGCTGATGCTGAGTGACTATCCCTGAGTAATTATCCTCTTCCTCCTCAATCATCACGCTGATAGCTTGTAAGAACATTTTTGGTTCTGGCTGCCACCACCAGTGCCTAAGGCACAATTTTTCAGCCCCTGTTTAACAGGGGCGTGTAATTACGATTTTTGATGTAATACTTTGCAGCAGGGCTCGTTCCTGCATTCCAACTAGAGTGTCTGTGAGGGGTTGCAGTGTTGTGGCACCAGCACCAGTGCCTAAGGCCCAATTTTTCAGCCCTTGTTTAACAGGGGCGTGTAATTACAATTTTTGATGCAATACTTTGCAGCAGGGCTCGTTCCTGCATTCCAACTAGAGTGTCTGTGAGGGGTTGCAGTGTTGTGGCACCAGCACCAGTGCCTAAGGCCTAATTTTTCAGCTCCTGTTCAACAGGGGCATGTAATTACAATTCTTGATCTAATATTTCACAGCAGAGCCCTGTGAGGGCTTACAGTGTTGTGGCCACAGCAACACCTAAGGCCCAAATTTCTGCTGAGTATATAGGGCAGGACCCTACTTTCAAACAACTAACTTACAAACGACTCCTACTTGCAAACGGAAGGAGACAACAGGAAGTGAAATCTACCCCTAGGAAGGGAAATTCTCTCCTGTAAGAGTTAATATGGGAAAAACATTTCTCCTTTCCACTGATGCTTTCCAATCCATTGGGACAAAAAGTGAGGTGAAATCTTCTGAAGAGGAGGAAAGACAGCAAAACAAATGTCACAGGGGTGATAACCCTTCCCTATGTTTTCCAAAAAGCTTAAAAAAGATTTTTTGGCTGGAGCTAAACACGTTAAAAATGTACCCGTTCAAAATTACAAAGAGATTCTACTTAACAACAAACCTACAGCCTGTATACTGCTGTTCAGAGTATACAGGGCCTGGTGGCCCCACACCTTTCCTTATTTTAATTTGGGTGCGGGGTTCCCCTTAATATCCATACAAGACCCAAAGGGCCTGGTAATGGACTGGGGGGTACCCATGCCGTTTGTCTCACTGATTTTCATCCATATTGCCAGGACCCGACATTACATTAAACCCGCAAGCAGTTTTAAATGAGATTTTTTCCTTTAAAAATGACATTTGGTGCAGGGACTGTTCTAAACATGGGAAACACGCGTCACTTTACAGGCATACTATAGACACCCCTCAGGTACGATATTTAAAGGAATATTTCACTTTTTTTTTTTTTTACTTTAAGCATCATTAAAATCACTGCTCCCGAAAAAACGGCCGTTTTTAAAAGTTTTTTTTGCATTGATACATGTCCCCTGGGGTAGGACCCGGGTCCCCAAACCCTTTTTAGGACAATACCATGCAAATTAGCCTTTAAAATGAGCACTTTTGATTTCGAACGTTCGAGTCCCATAGACGTCAATGGGGTTCTAACGTTCGTGCGAACTTTCGGTCCGTTCGCAGGTTCTGGTGCGAACCGAACCGGGGGGTGTTCGGCTCATCCCTATTCAACACACAGCCATTAATGTCTAAACTAGGGATGGGCCGAACACCCTCCTGTTCAGTTCGCACCAGACTGGCAAAAAATTTGTTCGAACACGCGAACATCGTTAAAGTCTATGGGACACGAACATGAAAAATCAAAAGTGCTCATTTTAAAGGCTTATATGCATGGTATTGACTTAAAACGTGTTTGGGGACCTGGGTCCTGCCCCAGGGGACATGGATCAATGCAAAAAAAGTTTCAAAAACGGCAGTTTTTTCAGGAGCAATTATTTTAATAATGCTTAAAGTGAAACAATAAAAGTGTAATATTCCTTTAAATTTCATACCTGGGGGGTGTCTATAGTATGTCTATAAAGTGGCGCATGTTTCCAGTGTTTAGAACAGTCTGACAGCAAAATGACATTTCTAAAGGAAAAAAAGTCATTTAAAACTACTCGCGGCTATAATGAATTGTCGGTCCAGCAATACACATGAAAGTTCATTGATAAAAACGGCATGGGATTCCCCCACAGGGGAACCCCGAACCAAAATTTAAAAAAAAATGCATGGGGGTCCCCCTAAATTCCATACCAGGCCCTTCAGGTCTGGTACGGATTTTAAGGGGAACCCTGGGCTAAAATTTTAAAAAAATGGCATGGGGTCTCCACAAAAATCCATACTAGACCCTTATCCGAGCACGCAACCTGGCAGGCCGCAGGAAAAGAGGGGGGGAGGAGAGAGCGCCCCCCTCCTGAACTGTACCAGGCCACATGCCCTCAACATTGGGAGGGTGCTTTGGGATAGCCCCCCAAAGCACCTTGTCCCCATGTTGATAGGGAGAAGGGCCTCATCCCCACAACCCTTGCCCGGTGGTTGTGGGGGACTGCGGGTGGGGGGCTTATCAGAATCTGGAAGCCTCCTTTAACAAGGGGACCCCCAGATCCCCCCCAATTGAAATGGTAACGGGTACATTGTACCCATACCATTTCACAAAAAAAGTGTGAAAATGGTAAAAAAAAAAAAAAAACACTGTGGGAGAAGTCCTTTATTAAAAAATAAAAAATAAAGCTGCCCCACGTAGTCTATTCACCTCTGCCGACGGACCGAAAAAAAGATCTGCCTCCATGGGAGGCACACACCATATGACACGTCCTCGCAGGTGACAGCGCTTTTAAAACTGTGGGCGGTGACCCCTCCCCCTCTGATGCACTGGGACATCCCAATGGCTTCCCCCGTGGCGTCAGAGGGGGCGGGGCCACCTGGTCCGCCCCCTCTGACGCACGGGGACATCCCTATGGCTTTTCCTGTAGCGTCAGAGGGGGCGGACCGGGTGGCCCCACCCCCCTCTGACGCTACGGGGAAAGCCATAGGGATGTCCCTGTGCATCAGAGGAGGGCGGGGTCACCCGGCGACGACAGGGGCGTGTAATTACAATTTTTGATGCAATACTTTGCAGCAGGGCTCGTTCCTGCATTCCAACTAGAGTGTCTGTGAGGGGTTGCAGTGTTGTGGCACCAGCACCAGTGCCTAAGGCCTAATTTTTCAGCTCCTGTTCAACAGGGGCATGTAATTACAATTCTTGATCTAATATTTCACAGCAGAGCCCTGTGAGGGCTTACAGTGTTGTGGCCACAGCAACACCTAAGGCCCAAATTTCTGCTGAGTATATAGGGCAGGACCCTACTTTCAAACAACTAACTTACAAACGACTCCTACTTGCAAACGGAAGGAGACAACAGGAAGTGAAATCTACCCCTAGGAAGGGAAATTCTCTCCTGTAAGAGTTAATATGGGAAAAACATTTCTCCTTTCCACTGATGCTTTCCAATCCATTGGGACAAAAAGTGAGGTGAAATCTTCTGAAGAGGAGGAAAGACAGCAAAACAAATGTCACAGGGGTGATAACCCTTCCCTATGTTTTCCAAAAAGCTTAAAAAAGATTTTTTGGCTGGAGCTAAACACGTAAAAAATGTACCCGTTCAAAATTACAAAGAGATTCTACTTAACAACAAACCTACAGCCTGTATACTGCTGTTCAGAGTATACAGGGCCTGGTGGCCCCACACCTTTCCTTATTTTAATTTGGGTGCGGGGTTCCCCTTAATATCCATACAAGACCCAAAGGGCCTGGTAATGGACTGGGGGGTACCCATGCCGTTTGTCTCACTGATTTTCATCCATATTGCCAGGACCCGACATTACATTAAACCCGCAAGCAGTTTTAAATGAGATTTTTTCCTTTAAAAATGACATTTGGTGCAGGGACTGTTCTAAACACGGGAAACACGCGTCACTTTACAGGCATACTATAGACACCCCTCAGGTACGATATTTAAAGGAATATTTCACTTTTTTTTTTTTACTTTAAGCATCATTAAAATCACTGCTCCCGAAAAAACGGCCGTTTTTAAAAGTTTTTTTTGCATTGATACATGTCCCCTGGGGTAGGACCCGGGTCCCCAAACCCTTTTTAGGACAATACCATGCAAATTAGCCTTTAAAATGAGCACTTTTGATTTCGAACGTTCGAGTCCCATAGACGTCAATGGGGTTCTAACGTTCGTGCGAACTTTCGGTCCGTTCGCAGGTTCTGGTGCGAACCGAACCGGGGGGTGTTCGGCTCATCCCTATTCAACACACAGCCATTAATGTCTAAACTAGGGATGGGCCGAACACCCTCCTGTTCAGTTCGCACCAGACTGGCAAAAAATTTGTTCGAACACGCGAACATCGTTAAAGTCTATGGGACACGAACATGAAAAATCAAAAGTGCTCATTTTAAAGGCTTATATGCATGGTATTGACTTAAAACGTGTTTGGGGACCTGGGTCCTGCCCCAGGGGACATGGATCAATGCAAAAAAAGTTTCAAAAACTGCAGTTTTTTCAGGAGCAATTATTTTAATAATGCTTAAAGTGAAACAATAAAAGTGTAATATTCCTTTAAATTTCATACCTGGGGGGTGTCTATAGTATGTCTATAAAGTGGCGCATGTTTCCAGTGTTTAGAACAGTCTGACAGCAAAATGACATTTCTAAAGGAAAAAAAGTCATTTAAAACTACTCGCGGCTATAATGAATTGTCGGTCCAGCAATACACATGAAAGTTCATTGATAAAAACGGCATGGGATTCCCCCACAGGGGAACCCCGAACCAAAATTTAAAAAAAAATGCATGGGGGTCCCCCTAAATTCCATACCAGGCCCTTCAGGTCTGGTACGGATTTTAAGGGGAACCCTGGGCTAAAATTTTAAAAAAATGGCATGGGGTCTCCACAAAAATCCATACTAGACCCTTATCCGAGCACGCAACCTGGCAGGCCGCAGGAAAAGAGGGGGGGAGGAGAGAGCGCCCCCCTCCTGAACTGTACCAGGCCACATGCCCTCAACATTGGGAGGGTGCTTTGGGATAGCCCCCCAAAGCACCTTGTCCCCATGTTGATAGGGAGAAGGGCCTCATCCCCACAACCCTTGCCCGGTGGTTGTGGGGGACTGCGGGTGGGGGGCTTATCAGAATCTGGAAGCCTCCTTTAACAAGGGGACCCCCAGATCCCCCCCAATTGAAATGGTAACGGGTACATTGTACCCATACCATTTCACAAAAAAAGTGTGAAAATGGTAAAAAAAAAAACACTGTGGGAGAAGTCCTTTATTAAAAAATAAAAAATAAAGCTGCCCCACGTAGTCTATTCACCTCTGCCGACGGACCGAAAAAAAGATCTGCCTCCATGGGAGGCACACACCATATGACACGTCCTCGCAGGTGACAGCGCTTTTAAAACTGTGGGCGGTGACCCCTCCCCCTCTGATGCACTGGGACATCCCAATGGCTTCCCCCGTGGCGTCAGAGGGGGCGGGGCCACCTGGTCCGCCCCCTCTGACGCACGGGGACATCCCTATGGCTTTCCTGTAGCGTCAGAGGGGGCGGACCGGGTGGCCCCACCCCCCTCTGACGCTACGGGGAAAGCCATAAGGATGTCCCTGTGCATCAGAGGAGGGCGGGGTCACCCGGCGACGACACCGTGTGGCCCGCCCACAGTTTTAAAAGAGCCGTCACCTGCGAGGACGCGTCATATGGTGTGTGCCTCCCATGGAGGCAGATCTTCTTTTTTTTTTTTTGGTCCATCAGTGGAGGTGAATGGACTACATGGGACAGTTTTATTTTTTTATTTTTTAATAAAGGACTTCTCCCGTGGTGTGTTGTGTTTTTTTTACCATTTTCACACTCTTTTTGTGAAATGGTATGGGTACAATGTACCCGTTACCATTTCAAACAGGGGGGGCCAGGATCTGGGGGTCCCCTTGTTAAAGGGGGCTTCCAGATTCCGATAAGTCCCCCCGCCCACAGACCCCCACAACCACCGGTCAAGGGGTGTGGGGATGAGGCCCTTCTCCCCATCAACATGGGGACAAGGTGCTTTGGGGGGCTACCCCAAAGCACCCTCCCAATGTTGAGGACATGTGGCCTGGTACGGTTCAGGAGGGGGGGCACTCTCTTGTCCCCCCCTTTTCCTGCGGCCTGCCAGGTTGCTTGCTCGGATAAGGGTCTGCTATGGATTTTTGGGGTGACCCCATGCCATTTTTTTTTTAATTTTTTTTAAATTTTCCCCTTAACCACTTCAGCCCCGGAAGAATTCACCCCCTTCCTGCCCAGAGCACTTTTTGCGATTCGGCATTGCGTCGCTTTAACTGACAATTGCGCGGTCGTGCGACGTGGCTCCCAAGCAAAATTGACATCCTTTTTTTCCCACAAATAGAGCTTTCTTTTGGTGGTATTTGATCACCCCTGCGCTTTTTATTTTTTGCGCTATAAACAAAAAATAGCGACAATTTTGAAAAAAACGCATTATTTTTTACTTTTTGCTGTAATAAATATCCCCCCAAAATATATAAAAAAACTATTTTTTTCCTCAGTTTAGGCCGATACGTATTCTTCTACATATTTTTGGTAAAAAAAATCACAATAAGCAATTATTAATCGGTTTGCGCAAAAGTTATAGCGTTTACAAAATAGGGGATAGTTTTATGGCATTTTTATTAATTTTTTTTTTTTTTTTTAAATGGTGGCAATCAGCGATTTTTATTGTGACTGCAACATTATGGCGGACACATCGGACATTTTTGACACATTTTTGGGACCATTGTCATTTATACAGCAATCAGTGCTATACAAATGCACTGATTCCTGTGTAAATGACACTGGCAGTGAAGGGGTTAACCACTAGGTGGCAGTGTAGGGGTTAATTGTGTCCTAGGGGCGTGTTTCAAACTATGAGGGGCATGGCTGTGTGTGACACGTCACTGATCTCTGCTCCGATGACATACATTAGCATCTCCCCGTTCTTCCTCCCCGTGAGGCGATCGCGGGAATCCCAGCGGCGATCGAGTCCGCGGGACCCGCGACCCAACTCACAGAGCTTGCAGCGCACGCTCTGGCTGGCCACCTCCTAAAGGGGAACATACAGGTACGTGATTCTGCCTGTACAAGCCCTTCTGCCGCAGTATATCTGCGTGAGGCGGTCAGCAAGCGGTTAATATCCATACCAGACCTGAAGGGCCCGGTATGGAATTTAGGGGGAACCCCACACATTTTTTTTTTTTAATTTTGGTTCGGGGGTTCCCCTGTGGGGGAATCCCATGGCCTTTTTATCAATGAACTTTTATGTGTATTGCCGGACTGAAAATTCATTATAGCCGCGAGTAGTTTTAAATGACTTTTTTTTCCTTTAGAAATGTCATTTTGCTGTCAGACTGTTCTAAACACGGGAAACATGCGTCACTTTACAGGCATACTAGAGAAACCCCCCAGGTATGAAATTTAAAGGAATATTACATTTTTATTGTTTCACTTTAAGCATTATTAAAATCACTGCTCCCGAAAAAATGGCCGTTTTTAAAACTTTTTTTTGCATTGATACATGTCCCCTGGGGCAGGACCCAGGTCCCCAAACCCTATCTTGACAATAACTTGCATATTAACCTTTAAAATTAGCACTTTTGGTTTCTCCCATAGACTTTTAAAGGGTGTTCCGCGGCTTTCGAATTTGGCGAGAACATCCCAAATTGTTCGCTATTCGGCGAACAGCCAATTTTCGAGTCACACTCATGTTCGACCCGAACATAAAGCCCATCCCTAGTCTAAACCTCTAGCAACAAAAGTGAGGACACCCGTAAGTGAAAATGTCCAAAGTGTCAATATTTTGTGTGGCCACCATTATTTTCCAGCACTGCCTTAACCCTCTTGGGCATGAGTTCACCAGAGCTTCACAGGTTGCCACTGGAGTCCTCTTCCACTCATCTATGTTGACATCATGGAGCTGGTGGATGTTAGAGACCTTGCGCTCCTCCACCTTCCGTTTGAGGATGCCCCACAGATGCTCATAGGGTTTAGGTCTGGAGACATGCTTGGCCAGTCCATCACCTTTACCCTCAGGTTCTTTAGCAAGGCAGTGGTTGTCTTGGAGGTGTGTTTGGGGTCGTTATCATGTTGGAATACTGCCCTGCGGCTCAGTCTCCAAAGGGAGGGGATCATGCTCTGCTTCAGTATGTCACAGTAAATGTTGGCATTCATAGTTCCCAGGCAGCACATCCTTCTGAACAATATATACAACAGTGTAGCGCTGGACTAATAAAAATACGCATATAATAATATATGCGAAAGAGCCAAGATCCCAATATTTATAAGTGAATGTGAAAAAAACATGTACCACTTAATCTCCAACAATTAAGTGTCTAAATACGTGTAATTAGATCAAATGCACCAATATGTATCCAAAACGAAAATTAATATATAATAAACTTAAAATATATCATATAAGTCTGATGTGGATAATTAAAATTACATCGACATGTGATAAGAAACTTATTTCAAGTATATATTAATTGATCCTTCGTGCTTAGTGATCACAATGAAAGTGAAAAATGAAAATGAATAATTATAATAAAAGTCCCAGTAAATAATGAACCAAAAGTCCCAAACGTGACAACACTCCAACACAAAATCCGGTTCGATATTCCACCGCAGCTGTTGCCCACCACCAAAGGACAAATTGGAGGCTTACCGGACAGCCTGCGACCGCCCTTATTCAGGGGGGTCAAAACAGGCTCTGTAGAGATGTACAAATCCAGATGGTGTCCTCACCCATGCTTTCCCGATGTTCTCCAGATATTCCTATGGGAAGCCAAGGGGGGCCTCCTAGCAGAGTGTAGCAAGTGTTTCCCTCCGGATGCAATAGGGATTGAATCAAAAATGCCCCAAAAAGGAAAAGAGAGAGCTCCGATAGTGTAGGACAATCTCACTGGTTTATTTAAAAGGCATGAAAACAAATAAAACTTCTGGCAGGGAGATGACAGCCATAGAGACCAGTTTGATGCAGTGTGTGGCTTATGGTCTGAGCACTGACAGGCTGACCCCCCACCCCTTCAACCTCTGCAGCAATGCAGTGCAACACTCATACATATATTTCCCGAAGACAACCTCTGGATATGACGCTGAGCACATGCACTCAACTTTTTTGGTCGACCATGGCGAGGCCTGTTCTGAGTGGAACATGTCCTGTTAAATCGCTGTATGGTCTTGGCCACCGTGCTGCAGCTCAGTTTCAGGATCTTGACAGTCTTCTTGTAGCCTAGGCCATATTTATGTAGTGCAACAATTCTTTTTTTCAGATCCTCCGAGAGTTCTTTGCCATAAGGTGTCATGTTGAACTTCCAGTGACCAGTATGAGAGAATGAGAGTGATAACACCAAATTTAACACACCTGCTCCCCATTCACACCTGAGACCTTGTAACACGAATGAGTCACATGATACCGGGGAGTGAAAATGGCTAATTGGGCCCAATTTGGACATTTTCACTTGGGGGTGTACTCACTTTTATTGCCAGTGGTTTAGACTTTAATGGCTGTGTATTGATTTATTTTGAGGGGACAGCAAATTTACATTGTTATACAAGCTGTACACTCACTACATTACATTGTAGCAAAGTGTAATTTCTTTAGCGTTGTCACATAAAAAGATGTAATAAAATATTTACAAAAATGTGAGGAGTGTACTCACTTTTGTGAGATACTGTATATGTATACAGGAATATAATAAAAATAAATAAACAACATACTGTATGTGTCAGTAAATGCAGTAGACGGTGTGACCCAACAAACCTGCTAATTTCGGACATTCTCAAATGATATGTATAAGAGTCCCTTCAGATTCCCAAAAGTGCCAGCGTGTGTTAGGCACCTGTGGTAACATTCAGTGTAGTTTTGCTGGAGTTTTGTAGCACTGTGTGAGATTCATTTAATTTCCAGCACTATGTGCGGAGAAAGTGTTCACCTAGCTCGAGAGAGAGCAATGCGTATGGATGTGATCCTAGAACATAAAGGAGACAATATTGGCCAAGGTGAGAAAAGGAAGTCCATTCTGTGTGATGAGTAGATAATAAAAATGTAAACTCTGTATCATGTGGATTTAAGGCACGCCACCTATCGACCAATTGATGTTCGTGCAGAAGCATTTTGACCTTCTTCGGTTTAGGGTAGAGAAGAGGGGAGGTCCCTCTGGATGCATCCATCAATGGATCCAAGACTAAGTTAAGGTCAGCAGGATACAGTATCCTCTTCATGTTGGTCAATTAAGGACAGTCAGGAGATCAAAGAGGAGGTCCTCTACTACATACCTTGTTGGCATCTGCAAATACAGGTATTGTACTTTTAATCTTAAACTTCTTATCTTTTTTACATAGGTTCAAAAGTAACACACCTAAAACTAAACCCTGGGTTACATGGCAAATACAATAATTGTTCATTTAAAATGTTATATTACATATATATTTATATAAGTGATATAAAATTAATTGTTTCAAAATTGGACCTTGGGGACATCACTTGCAACTTTAGCCCATCCAAAGTATAAATAGTTAAAGTATAACTAACGGCAAAACGTTATTTTAGTTTTAGACAGACATTGGAACACCTCCTGGGTTGTTATTTCTGTCTGCACACCCACTAGGGAGATTCACCCTATTTGTCCTGTTTACCATTATTATTAAAAGTGAAAGTAAAAGACAATCCCAAAAACTTCCAATGAGGACACTAGTTCGGGGGAGATGGGGGGGGGGGATCTAAGGATTGCTGGGTTTCCGTTCACTTCCTGTTTTGGCTATGTGACAGGAAGTAAAGGTAAATCTCCCCAATGAGATACAGATGGCAAAAAAAAAACCTGTCATGTTACAACCCTTTCTTACTCTAAAATGAAAAAAGGTTTTGCCTACAGTTCTACTTTCATCATTACTCTCTGAATGCAGCTTTATAGTTTTCTATCCACTTACAGATTGACTTTTCAATGCCTTTAGATCTTAGCTTACTCATTATTAGTCAATAAGGAACAGTGTCAAGCGTTTTACCACACTTGTAGTGAAAGGAGGGGTTTTTCCTGGGCTTTGAGACACAGAGAAAGAATTGCAGTGCAGGGATTGGAGCAATACAGACCTGCTGCTGTGGGTGCAGAGACCAGATACAGCTACTGAGGACCAGCGGTCTGGGAATTAAACTGGTGAGGACTGAAGTGCTGGGACTGATCCACTGACTGAAGGACTGAGACACGAAGGTTTGGGAACCTGAGGTCCCGAGTCAGAGGAGTGTCCAGGACAAGGTTCCAGGGTACAAGGACTGGTGAGTGCTTGCGGCTGTGCATTCTGTACCACTGTTTAGCAGTTCATTGCCAGAGGTGACTGCCTATTTGCCTATAGCTCCAAAACTGATTACTGCATGTAGCCCTTAAAGGGAAAACAATCAAAAGTGCACCACTGTACAGATTGGGCCCCACTGTTAGCCAGCTGAAGTTTTGCAATTCAGCTGCCAGATACTGTACAATTGTCTCTCAGGGGTTCCCTTTTCAGGAAATACACCTATACTTACACTTGGAGGATACACACAGAGTACATTCTGGGACACTTTTTGATCATTTGTTGCAGATGGTTACTGCAAGACTTTTCCTCACAGTTTATGCTATTCATTGTTTATACTGTTCTTTACCACTGCTGCTTAAACTAGGTTAATGTTGTAAAAGACCACAGTGATCTACATTGATTGCCATATTATAGCCTAGCATTCATGTCAGTTAGTTTATTGCATTCAAACAAACTAATATACCTGTTCACTGATTTGTATGTATTGCCATTGATTTTGCCTTGTGATAATATACTTACTTTATTCACAACTAAGTAGTCTGGTGAATATTTCCTATATATATTTATATAGTTGTGGGTAGCATACCAATACTTGAGCTCATAAATGTTTTCAGCATCTCATTACCTTACCAGGTGTGTCAGAGGGGACAAAGCAGTTTTTGGAGTTGTGGCAAAGAACAGAGAGAGAACCCATCATACCAAGTGGCTCCTCTGGGGATAAGTGCTACACTTACATTAACAGACACCCTTCTGTTTAGGCTTTCTTCCACAGCTTGTAAACCAGAATACAGATACATTTCATTAAGCATAATTTACATTTCACTAAAGTCAATGAGGTCAGCCTAAGTAAAACTCCACTTTGCAAAGAATAATCAATCGCATGCAAGTAAAATAAAAATAAAAAAGATTTCTGTTTGCATGAACAGTTAAAGTGGTTGTAAAACCTGCTATACCTCTTTTACCTACAGGTAAGCCTATCACAAGGCTTACCTGTAGGTACCTTGAATATCTCCTAAACTTGGCACAGTTTAGGAGATATTCATTATATGCCCTGCTGCCGACGTCAACGGCACATGCGCACTGATGAAACGGCCGTTGGTGCCGTTTCTTCAGGAGTCGTGCCGTGACCAGAGGCTTCCGTGCACATGCGCGGGAGTGACGTCATTGTGGTTCCGGATAATCACAGCGTCGGAGCTGCGAACCCGGAAGTAACTCCAGTGGAAGATGTCCACACTGTACTCGGAGGGCCAACGCCAATCCAGGGCATCAAGTGAAATGGTATTCCCGGGCTGCCAAAATATTAAGTAATAAAACTGAGGTCTAACTGCTGCAATCACTGAAAAGGTCAATCCATGACCAATAAAGGAATGTGTAAAGATGAATGGTGCTGTGATGTTAATAATGGTGATCAAGTAAAATAACTCACTATAAATAATGTAGCATAAAACAATAAACATCAAATCAATTGCCAAATAAATAGAAGATAACATCATTTCAATTGAATTAGACATAAACTAGAGTCCTGGGTGATAATGCTGACAAAATATAAAGAGGGGTGAATACAGTAATGAGATCCCTCTACAGTGGGTGTCTTTTTCTTTCTTGTGCAGTGACACCTAAGTGCAGGGTGGCCATTCACCTTACAGCTGTAAAGTAACAGCATAAGAAGATAATAATGGAGGTCCTGGATGGTATAATCAATCTTGCTGTGAACTCCTATGGGATGGATACTAGCGAATTCCACTAGGGGACCTTTCTCTCCTGATAGATAATTCCCACCGGAATAAGTGTGTTTGATATACTTCTTTGAAACAAATGGATATTCTGGGTGTCCCTCCCGTGCTTACCTGTATAATATATAGACGAAAAGGGGTTCCAGATAGTGTAATATTGTAAAACAAGTGGTGCTTTATTCAGCTAACAGCTGTGATACATAAACATGCAGGATAAAAAACATAAAATCCACGAGCTGCGAACTCGTATGCCAACGTCACTTCCGGTGGGCCTGTCTATCCCAACGAGTAGCGTCACGCCCACGTGACTTCATCAGGTGAAGTGAAGCGTGGGCGTGACGCTATGCGTTGGGACAGACAGGCACACTGGAAGTGATGTCGACGTATGAGCTCGCCGCATGTGGATTTTGTTTTTAATCCTGCATGTTTATGTGAGTACAACAGCTGTTAGCTGAATAAAGCACCATTGTTTTAAAATATTACACTATCTGGAACCCCTTTTCTTCCATATATCACGAGTAAGCCCAGGAGGGACACCCATAATATACATTCATTTCAAAGAAGTATATCGAACACACTTATCGGATGGGAATTATGTATCAGGAGAAAAAGGCCCCTTAGAGGAATTCGCTGGTATCCAGCCATAGAAGTTCACAGCAAGATTGATTATACCATTCAGGACCTCCATTATTATCTTCTTATGCTGTTACCTTACAGCTGTAAGGTGAGTGGCCACCTGCACGTAGGTGTCACTGCACAAGAAAGAAAAAGACACCCACTTTATTCTTCTATTTTGCACAAAAGTGGTAGAGGGACCTCATGGTATTCATCCCTATTTATATTTTGTCAGCATTATCACCCAGGACCCTAGTTTATGTCTAACTGAATATTGTTATGATGTTATTACACTGTTTGGATATTTTCTATTTATTTGGCAATTGATTTGATGTTTATTATTTTATGCTATATTATTTATAGTGAGTTATTTTACTTGATCCAGGGCATCGTTCTAGGGTAAGTATTACATTATGAGCAAGTATGCAATGCATACTAGCTCATTATGCCTTTGTCTTGCATGGTTTGTTTTTTGTGGAGTTTTTTTTCCAAGGTTTACAACCTCTTTAACACAACTTCATCTTATTCATTAAGACTGCCTATAAATTAGCCATTTTTTTCATTCCACCTGCAGATTCAATGAAAAAACCTGACCCGATTCCTCAATCCACCTCGAATGTGTGGATTGGGGAATCCTTCCACTGAGCTAATGTATTCTGACAGTGGAGAGACTTCCCTGCTGTCAGAATACAATGATCAGTGCTGCAATCTGTAGCCTGTGACACTGGTTAAATGGGGAAAATCCAGCAGGGTGGTGGTATAGATGTCGATGGGTGGATCGACTTCTGTACAACCACAATGCCCAAATATAAATTAGAATTTGGCCGGTTCAGCAGGGAATTTTGATTCATGTATGGCCAGCTTAAGCAAAGTCAACATGTTCTGCTGCAACTCTCCTAACCTTTGTAAACAAGGGTTTTGTAAATAATAAAACTTTTTTTTTTAGATGCTTTTTTTACTTTCTAGCCACAATAGACCAGACATTACTTTTTGTAGGTTATTTTATGTTCAGTTCCTTAATAATTACCATTTTTGGTATACAGTATGACAATATTTATCAAATTAAATTATAATAGCATGCTATCGAGCAGAATAAAAACAATTGAATTCATGTATTAATATTTTAATAAGCCAGTTATATGGCTGCCACTTTCTTTTAGGCTTAATTTGAGTTTGTCATAAAAAAGTAGTCTTTTTATGTTTGTGTTATTATTTATATTAACTATTGATCGTGAGTTAAAATTCTTTCTTTAAAAAAAAAAACCTATTGACTTAATGTGAATGTTTGCTATTGAGTTGCTTATTGTATAAAATCTTATACTCCATTTACACTCATTTACTTTCTTATATGGTTTCAGTTTAAGAATTGGTAGTAAACCAATTCTCAACCTATTTTGAGATAAGACTCAATGTTCTGGTGGGCTTTATTTTCATAATTGTTCTTTTTTTTTTTTAATGGTTATACACATAAAATTATAGGGTTCCCAATACAATAGCTTGAAAATACCACACGTTTTTTTCTAATTGCATTGGAAATATAATTATAATTCTAGCTATTAATGGCTTTAATTTCTTACTTTGTTAATCTCTTTCATTTTAATATATTAATTTATGTTAATTTACATGTAGTTTACAGAAACAATATTCAATAATGTAAAGCCAAAAGTAAATGTAACATTCCATTCTAGACTAAAATGAATAAAAAGAGGTTGTTTAGAGCTGGGAGTCTCCTATAAAGTCTAAACTAACCATGTGGGTAAAATAAACCTAACACTGTGAATTAAGCTACAGTGGATATAAAAAGTCTACACACGCCTGTTAAAATGTCACATTTCTGGGATGTAAAAAAATTAGACAAAGATAAATCATTTCAGAACCTTTTCCATCTTTAATGTGACCTATAAACTGTACAACTCAATTGAAAAACAAATTGAAATCTTTTAGGAGGGGGAAGTAAAAATAAAAAAATAAAATAATGTGGTTGCATACAGCAATCACATTGAAACTTGTGATAAATAGGAGTCAGTACACACCCACCATCATTTAAAGTGTCTCTGATTAACCCCAAATAAAGTTCAACTGCTCTAGTAGGTCTTTCCTGACATTTTCTTAGTCGCATCCTACAGCAAAAGCCATGGTCCACAGAAAGCTTCCAAAGGGGGATCTCATGGTTAAAGGGATCTCAGTGTTAAAAGGTATCAGTCAGGAGAAAGGTACAAAAGAATTTCCAAGGCATTAGATATACCATGGAACACAGTGAAGACAGTCATCATCAAGTGGAGAAAATATGGCACAACTGTGACATTACTAAGAACTGGATGTCCTTCCAAAATTGATAAAAAGACGAGAAGAAAACTGCTCAGGGAGGCTGCCAAGAGGCTGACAGCAACATTAAAGGGGCTGCAGGAATATCTGGCAAGTACTAGCTGTGTGTGGTACATGTGACAACAATTTCCCGTATTCTTCATATGTCTGGGTTATGGGGTAGAGTGGCAAGACGGAAGCCTTTTCTTATGAAGAAAAACATCCAAGCCCGGTTAAATTTGGCAAAAATATATATGAAGTCTCCCAAAAGCATGTGGGAAAATATGTTATAATCTATTGAAACCAAGGTTGAAGTTTTTGGCCATAATTCCAAAAGATATGTTTGGTGCAAAAACAACACTGCACATCACCAAAAGAACCCCATACCCACAGTGAAGCATGGTGGTGGCAACATCATGCTTTGGGGCTGTTTTTCTTCAGCTGGAACAGGGGCCTTAGTCAAGGTAGAGGGAATCATGAACAGTTCCAAATACCAGTCAATATTGGCACAAGACCTTCAGGCCTCTGCTAGAAACCTGAACATGAAGAGGAACTTCTTCTTTCAGCATGACAATAACCCAAAGCATACATCCAAATCAACAAAGGAATGGCTTCACCAGAAGAAGATTAAAGTTTTGGAATGGCCCAGCCAGAGCCCAGACCTGAATCTTATTGAAAATCTGTGGGGTGATCTGAAGAGTGCTCTGCACAGGAGTTGCCCTCGCAATCCGACAGATTTGGAGTGTTTTTGCAAAGAATAGTGGGCAAATTTTGCAAAGTCAAGATGTGCCATGCTGATACACTCATACTCAAAGAGACTGAGTGCTCTAATAATATTAAAAGGTGCTTCAACAAAGTATTAGTTTAAGGGTGTGCACACTTATGCAACCATATTATTTTCATTTTTATTTTCACTTCCCTCTACCTAAAAGATTTCAGTTTGTTGTTCAACTGAGTTGTACAGTTTATACATCTCATTAAAGGTGGAAAAAGTTCTGAAATGATTTATCTTTGTCTCATTTTTTTACATCACAGAAACCTGACATGTAGACTTTTTATACCCACTGTATATATTTAAAAAAATTGATTTCTTGTCACTTTCTGTCTCAGTGATAATGGTCACCAGGACAATTAGAGAGGATGAATCTCCCCAGCATACGTACAGATAGCAGTAGAAACTTCATAGGGGTTTTACTCCTTCACTACTCTCCTTAAAAGTATAAACAAAAAATACATTAGAAATTCACATGAAATAGTCCTGTGGGGCACTGGGAAATTCCTATACAAGGCCTCTTATCGGCAAGACATTGGTGTTGATTTATTAAACAAATCGAGTATGTTCACTTTGCAAAGAAAAAGTTCACTTAGCTTAGTAAATAAGGTGAATCTTTGCTGATTTCAATCAGCCAATCATGTGTGAGCAAATATCCTTTTTTTAATTTCCTTTCACTAAGATATATGAAAATTTACTTTGCAAAGTGAACATACCCAACTCTCTTTAATCAATCAACCCCAAAATGTGTTCTTTATCCATTTGCTCATTTACACTACTGCATACCAGAAAAACAATGTTAGATTGGAACATAAAATATAAGAGATAGGGGATTGGCGCTGTTCCCTGTTAAAATAATAGTAAAAAACTCTCACCACAAGGGAAGAACTGCGCTACAAATCGGAGTAAATAAATTAATAAAAAAAACAGTGAAAAAGTATACTTCAATACGTATGATCCCATAAAATGGTATATATATCCACGAATATGACTAAGAATACCCATAAACATACGAACTGCTTGAAGTGAAAAATAAAAATAAAAAATAAAAATATATGCGGAAAAAAGAAATGAAAAATAAATCAAATATACAAAGGTAACACAAAATCCAAAAAATAATAAAAGATGTATATATATTAAAGAAGTGCCCTGAAAAACAATCAGTGATAAACAATCCAAATAGTGTTATACTAATTATGTGTTTTGAAATCTAAATGGTGATCATGTAAAAAGTGGAACAAAAAAGTTTTTTGTGCATTTAAAATCTAAAATGGTGATCACATACCAAGTTGAGCAAAGGTAAAAAGATAAATAAAAATATTAGAAATACTAAAACCCAGCAATGATAGTCCGTGCATAAAAATTTCAGAAAAAAGAGTGTCCGTGCATACAAAAATTACAAAAGTATCAAAAATGTGATGCATATATCAAAAAATGTCCTGTGTATATAAAAAATCCTTGTGCAGAAATCTGATATGTCTCCAAATGGTTCCTGATGTATCTGTTGAGATTGGTGTGAACTGTCCTATATGGAGCCCCCACTAGTGTCCCCACTCACCGGAACGCCCAACCCCTGCAGGGGTAATAGGCATGTAGACGTAAATCCGATGGTCCAGACGATCGATGTCCCCATCACCGACTTGTCTCCACTTGTGTCACCAGTGTAATCTTAATGGCATCCACCGGGATAAAATTCCATATACAGGGAGAAGAGAAGAGCCTCATAGCATAAATCCAAAGACTACTTTATTTGGCTTTTCAAGCTTACATTAAAAAAAGTTTGAACAAAAAACTAGCAGCTCTCTGCCGGCTGGCTCCACGCCAGAAGCCGCAGACAGTGAAGTGGTAGCGGCGTGCGTTCCACGGCCCGTCTACCAAAAACCGGAAGTAAACAGCATAAACAGAAGATAGAGCGACGTATGCGTACCAAGTGGCCACGCCTTACGTGTTTCGTCATCAAGACGTGAATCTGAGGCGCGGCCATCTTGGTACAAAGGGTGGGCCAACCTTTTGTATATTTGATTTATTTTTCATTTCTATTTTCTGCATATATTTAAATTTTTTATTTTTATTTTTCACTTCAAGCAGTTCGTATGTTTATGGGTATTCTTAGTCATATTCATGGATATATATATACCATTTTATGGGATCATACGTATTGAAGTATACTTTTTCACCGTTTTTTTATTAATTTATTTACTTAGATTTGTAGCGCAGTTCTTCCCTTGTGGTGAGAGTTTTTTACTATTATTTTAACAGTGAACAGCGCCAATCCCCTATCTCTTATAATTTATAGCATTTGGACTTCACCTAGGTGTTTTCCTTTTCTGGGGGGCTTCAGTTCGTACTGGTGTGTGTCCTGAGTGCGGAATACTAATATATATTTTAGATTGGAACATAGTTTAGTATTTTTCTTTTTAGCATGTTCTTCAAATGTGGTTCATAAAGAAAATGGTATTTAGAACAGTGCTAGTCAATGATCACATATCAGCTTTTATAAGTTTGGTGTAAAAATATATATCTTAGTTGGGAAAATGACTAATCATTGCAGTTCTTTTAATTAACATAGAAACATAAAAACACAGAAGAGCGGGGGAAGAAAAAAGACCCAGCGGTCCATTGAGTCTGCCCCTTTTTTCTGTCATACACTACATTACCAAAAGTATTGGGACACCTGCCTTTACACGCACATGAACTTTAATGGCATCCCAGTTTTAGTCTGTAGGGTTCAATTGAGTTGGCCCATCCTTTGCAGCTATAACAGCATTAGAGTGGAGACTGAAAGCCAGGCCTTCTTGTCCACATCAGTGCCTGAACTCGCAAAAGCGCTTCTGGAAGAATAGCCAAACATTCCCATAGACACACTCCTAAACCTTGGGGACAGCCTTCCTAGAAGATTTGAAGCTGTTATAGCTGCAAAGTGTGGGCCAACCCAATACTGAATATTGGTAATATAATATATATATATATATATATATATATATATATATATATAGTGAGTACACTCCTCACATTTTTTTAAATATTTTATTATATCTTTTCATGTGACAACACTGAAGAAATGACACTTTGCTACAATGTAACGTAGTGACTGTACAACTTGTTTAACAGTGTAAATTTGCTGTCCCCTCAAAATAACTCAACACACAGTCATTAATGTCTAAACTGCTGGCAACAAAAGTGAGTACACCCCTAAATGAAAATGTCCAAATTGGGCCCAATTAGCCATTTTCCCTCCCCGGTGTCATGTGACTCATTAGTGTTACAAGGTCTCGGGTGTGAATGGGGAGCAGGTGTGTTAAATTTGGTGTTATCGCTCTCACTCTCTCATACTGGTCCCTGGAAGTTCAGCATGGCATCTCACGGCAAAGAACCACTCAATAAGGATCTGAAAAAAAGAATTGTTGCTCTACATAAAGATGACCTAGGCTATAAGAGGATTGCCAAGACCCTGAAACTGAGCTGCAGCATGGTGGCCAAGACCATACAGCAGTTTAACAGGACAGATTCCACTCAGAACAGGCCTTGTCATGGTCGACCAAAGAAGTTGAGTGCATGTGCTCAGCGTCATATCCAGAGGTTGTCTTTGGGAAATAGATGTATGAGTGCTGCCAGCATTGCTGCAGAGGTTGAAGGGGTGGGGGGTTAGCCTGTCAGCGTTCAGACCATAAGTCGCACACTGCATCAAATCTGCATGGCTGTCATCCCAGAAGGAAGCCTCTTCTAAAGATGATGCACAAGAAAGCCTGCAAACAGTTTGCTGAAGACAAGCAGACTAAGGACATGGATTACTGGAACCATGTCCTGTTGTCTGATGAGACCAAGATAAACTTATTTGGTTCAGATGGTGTCAAGCGTGTGTGGCGGCAACCAGGTAAGGAGTACAAAGACAAGTGTGTCTTGCCTACAGTCAAACATGGTGGTGGGAGTGTCATGGTATGAGGCTGCATGAGTGCTGCTGGCACTGGGGAGCTACAGTTGATTGAGGGAACCATGAATGCCAACATGTACTGTGACATACTGAAGCAGAGCATGATCATCTCCCCAAACCACCTCCAAGATGACCCCTGCCTTGCTAAAGAAACTGAGGATAAAGGTGATGGACTGGCCAAACATGTCTCCAGACCTAAACCCCTAATGAGCATCTGTCTGGAATCCTCAAACAGAAGGTGGAGGAGTGCAAGGTCTCTAACATCCACCAGCTCCGTGATATCATCATGGAGGAGTGGAAGAGGACTCCAGTGGCAACCTGTGAAACTCTATTCCCAAAAGGGTTAAGGCAGTGCTGGAAAATAATGGTGACCACACAAAATATTGACACTTTGGGCCCAATTTGGACATTTTCACTTAGGGGTGTACTCACTTTTGTTGCCAGCAGTTTATACATTAATGGCTGTGTGTTGAGCTATTTTGAGGGGACAGCAAATTTACACTGTTATACAAGCTGTACACTCACTACTTTGTAGCAAAGTGTCATTTCTTCAGTTTTGTCACATGAAAAGATATAATAAAATATTTACAAAAATGTGAGGGGTATAGTCACTTTTGTGAGATACTGTATATATATGAGTGTAGATCTATGCTTGCCCCAAGTATGTTTGAGTTCACTTACTTTTGTCAGACTCACTACTACTCTTTTTACTCAACTACTCTTTCAGTAAAATACTACTGTCTTAGATTAGTTTGAACCCCAAACTGTTCACCATTTTAGTTGCCCGTTTCTAGGCTTATGCTACTAATTATTTTTTGGAAAAAACAGAATATTGCTACATTTTAATATTGATCATAAATATATTTGCAAAATATGGGGAAATATCACATTACCAAAAGTTAGGTTAGCTAGAGTATTATAGAGAGTTAATTTGTACACAACAATAAAATATAGCAAGTATGTTGGCTTAAAAATGAAAAGAATTAGCTAGCATTATGCTGGAATTGTGATGTAAATCTTTTTACTATTTGGTAGAATTTAGGTAACAGAAAGCTTAATAAACATTAATGCAATTTGAAACAGAATCAAAACAGGCATAACATGCTAACAAATCTGCCAGGAATGTGCGTGTCTGAAAGAATATTGGATTTAGAAGAAATAGCTGTTTCCATGGGGATACTTTCCTGCTCGAGAAAGGCTTGCAGTGACTTTTCCTGCATGTATCTCATTAAACCGTAGACGGAGATTGTCATGTGCTATGCATTTCAGTGCTATTATTTACCTTGCTAAAAATGTCCCTAACACTTTTCACCATATGAAAAATTAATTGACATGAAACCTGTAAAACAGTTTGTCTTGTAAGAAGAGCACAAACGACAAAATCATAGCCTGTGTGGAATTAAAGTGAATGCCAATAAAGACATGTTTTTCTGCTTCATGCTTTAAAAAAATTAAAACAGGGATGACGCACTACTCAAATGTGTCATGAAATAGTCCACCTGCCATATGTTATCAGATATAAATACTCAAGGACCAGATCCCATTAAGCAATTCTATCATGCAAAGATTTTCAAGGGCACTGATTCTCATAAAATTGCTGTGTTGATAATGTTGTGTTGATAACCCTTTTATTCTATCTAGATATCCTGACCCATTACTGAGCATATTTTTTCAGAGCACTTATCATTTTAAAACATGCCTAGCTTATATAATGCTACTTCCTTTCTGACAATTAGTCCTTTTGACAAGAAGTAGTTTATGAAGGCTGTATTCTGTTAGATGGACAAAATGAAATGTCATCTTTCAAGTTCTGCTAAGATATATATTTGTTACTGTTATCAATGTATGCAACTTGTTATGTATGATTGAGTTTGAGTTGATTTTTCGGTTGTCTAATCTTCTCATTGTTCTGGAGTTTGGTTTAACTGCGATGTCATTCTTGGTTATTGGGGAGGCCTCAGAACATGGCACAGGTTAGTGGAAGCCTCCACAAGAAGATAAATGCAAAGAATAACCCAGATGTCCAAGGGTGGTAAATAGTGATGAGCCAAATGAACCTGGGCTTGGTTCAGGGTGGCTTGGAGAACTTTACAGAATTTGGGTGCCATGTCTAAACACAATTGAAGTCAACAGGAGCCAACTCTTAGAAATCAGCAATAGCTATTTTCTAGGCTAATAGGCAAGGGATTGTCAAAAAATGGCATAGAGAGCTGGGTACTGCCCTTGGGGATATGTACCAAAGCACATGATCAGAAAATCGTATAAAAAATACTGATTTCGAAGTGTTTGTATGATAATCTGATCATTAAACACAGCTTTTGAGAGCTGATCACAACAATTCATGTGAAATTATCCAAAGGGACATCCACAAAAAAATTCTCGTACAATACCAGAATGTACGATTTTTGTTTAATCGGTACAGTATTCTTCCGAAACAAAATTAGAAAACCAAGACCACGCCTGCTTGGAGACGAAATAATACATTATAGTACAATACAATACAACACATTACATCACTTCCAAAGTTGTATTCTGTCATACGAGAATTTTCGCAACTTTAGTAACTTCTTCATTTTCGATATGAGACTAGCATGCAAAATCATTTGTCCTATATTCTCATTGCGTGTACGAGGCCTAAGTTTGGCAGAGAGCAGCAATTTTAATAATGCTTAAAATGCAACCTTAAAAATACTTTTTTTTTAAGTGACCATGTTTGGGGGAAGCCCTAACTTGCCCATGAAGTGACTTACCTGTACAATGGATACAGGCTACTACAGATAAACTGACATTTACAAAGAAAAATGCTCTTTAAATTGCTGGTAAATGACAGTTCCTGGCTGCTGGGAATGGGGTTTCCTTTAATCTATACCAGATCCTTAGCCTAAATGAAGTTCTTGTATAAAAGTTAATGGGGGAACCCACACAAAAAACATTATGGGATTCCCTCTAAATATGAATGCCAGACCCTTATCCTTGGTGAGGGTCTGGTATGGATGTCAAACACCAACCAAATAATAAAATATTGCATAGGGCCCCCATGCAAAAAACAACGAAAAAAGTATGAGGTCCTCCCATACCCATACAAGACCTTCATTTGCTCACCATCTCATTACCCTACTCATTCAAAAAAAAGTAAACAATACATCAACACACAGACATTTTTTGACAAGTCCTTCATTAAAAGTCCCACAATGTAAATCCATCATCAGTCATGTTGTCCAGTAATGCAGATTCTCAAAAACTATGATTAACCATTTGCTGACAAAGGTGATATCTTGGTCATCGCTGCAGCTGCAGCAATGATCCAGATATAATTTTTTAGGGTCGGTGTTTCCCGGTGGATTACTTTTACAGGCAGCGGAAGGGGGTCCCGGTAAGGATGCGCCCTGCAGCATCTGGTTCCTGGGACACAGAGGAACTGATGTTGTTCCTCTTATTATGTGACATCAGAAACCGGAAGTAATGAGGATTTCATCACTTCCAGTTTCGGTCTCATGTAAACGAGCCATTACCAGCTTGAACAGCTTTGGAGGGCAAAGGAGAGATCTGGGCTCTAATAGACCCCAGTTTTCTCCAAAAAGAAGACCTGTCACAGCCCATACTATCACAAGGGATGTGGTTAATCCCTGCCATTAGCAATAAAAAAGATTTTTTTTTTAAAAACTAAAATAAAGCTACAGTGTACATTTTTAAAAAAATAAATTTAAATAAAATTAATAATACAATTTTAAAAATCTTAAATCACCCCCGTCTTCCCCTTTGTTTACATTTCTCTGTGGGGCTCAAGAGCTGTCATTTGCAGCCAGTGAGCAACATGACCATGTTGGCAGGTTTTTTTTTCTGGTGGAGTAAATGTCACTTTTGCTGGAGGAAATCCTACAACTGTACCACCTCATATGCAGGTTTAGGGCATCTCCCAATCATATTATTGCATATTTTTTGTTTTTGTTTTATTTTATGATGTTCTTTAAGCTGCCTTAAATGACCCGCTCCCCAATGAATGATACTTTAAAAAAAAAAATTTCATAGGTACATGGCAGTATACCAAAGTTTGCAGGCCTAAGAAAGAATACAAGACTTTCATAGACTTTGGGCACTATGTTCAGTATTTACAGATCTCGGACTGGGTTTGTGAATCTTCACATGAATTAAGCACAGGCCAGTTCGTTCATTACTAGTGGTAAACAGTGGGATTTGTTTACGAGTCATTTCTCAGAGCCAATCCTGCATTTTAGCCACAACAGGGATTTTTTGTTAGCGTGCAACTACGGTTGTTCTTGAACTGCTTTCGAAATTCCATAAAATGTTACCTAGCAATTGTATTTGGTTCACAGAGATTTTGTTTTAACATATCCTCTGGTCATAATGGAGCTGATTAATCCTGTTGCTAAAGTGCATAATGGTGTGATCATTAAATCTGGTGAAAACAAATGTGGAGTCATGGGCAATAAATCAGGTTATTGTTTCATTTTGTAAAAATACAAAACAGCAATTCTGATTGGCTGCAATGTGGATTATCTCCAAATTAATTTTCAAATTTTATTTTCTCCAGTTTTAAATCACCTCTATCACTCCCAGTATTATGATTATGAATTCATAAGTGGAACAAAATTGTGTCTTAACCGCCTCCGGACCACCCTATCCTATAGCAGTTTTACTGCTATAGGGTGGCACCTGTGTGCCGAATCACGTGTATATATGTGATTTGAGAATTCCGGGTAGGGGGCACGCATATGTGCCGCCGATGGGTTGTGATTACACACAGCGGAAGCCAATCGGCGAGTGCACGGTACCAGATGTCCGCTGGCACCCGCTGATCGTTAGGCAGAGAGGCAGAACGGCGATTTGCCTATTTGAACAAGGTAGATTTCTGTTCTGACAGGAGGGTAGGTCAAGGAATTTGTGTCCCCAACGCAGGGAATAATTTCCAATCTTCCCCTGTAAAAGCAGCACACACAGTGTAGTAAAACACTGGCTAGGCACACAGTAAACCCTTCCTTCGCCCCTGATGTTAACCCCTTCCCAGACAGTGTCATCAGTTCAGTGACAGCGCATATTTTTTTAGGACTGATCGCTGTATTAGTGTCACTGGTCCCCAAAAAGTGTCAGTGTCAGAATGTCCGCTGCGATATCGCAGTCCCGTTATAAGTTGCTGATCGTGGCCATTACTAATAAAATAAATAAATAGAAATATCCCATTGTTTGTAGACTCTATAACTCTTGCACAAACCAATCAATATACACTTATTGGGATTTTTTTTACTAAAAATATGTAGCAGAATACATAATGGCCTAAACTTATGAAGAAATTAGATTCTTTCCATTTTTTATTGGATATGTTTTATAGCAGAAAGTAAGAAATATTGTTTTTCTTTTTAAATTGTCAGTATTTTTTTGTTTATAGCGCAAAAAATAAACACAGCAGAGGTGATCAAATACCACCAAAAGAAAGCTCTATTTGTAGGGAAAAAAGGACATGAATTTTTTTTGGGTACAGCGTTGCATGACCGAGCAATTGTCAGTTAAAGTAACGCAGTGCTGTATCACAAAAAATGTCCTGGTCATGAAGGGGGGTAAATCTTCTGGAGGTCAAATGGTCAAAGTAGTATAATACCTAAAAAGCAAACATTTATTATATTGCAGCTTACCAATTTTTGTGATGGCTGTATTCGTTTTCTTTTTTAGCCTTTCTTTCTTCTATTTTCCTCTGGCAACCAAGTTCTCTTGCAGTTACAGGGATGAGACAGACCATTTAACACTGGTAGGAGTGCTAGTGCTTCTAACACCCCCTCCCTCCAGGCTGACAATGCTTCTGTCCAAATCTGCCCCCTGTGCTTATTAATCCAGAGTGGTGTCTGTATAATACAGGAGGTGCGTTACTGGGCTGATCACCAGGTGAAAACATAGAAGAAAAAGCCCAAAAAAGAAATAAACGAAAGCAGCCACTACATCTAATGATTGGTAAGCTTCAAAATATTATATTTTTGGTTTTGGGTTTAAAGGGGTTGTAAACCCTCACGTTTTTTCACCTGAATGCATTGAGGTGAAAAACCTCTTGTAGTGCACCAGCCCCCCAGAGCCCCCCTTTTATTTACCTGAGCCCGATCATTCCTGTGCCGGGGACGAGCACACATGCTCCAGCCAGTGTCTCGGGTCCTGCTTGGATATATTGATAGTAGCACAGCCATTGGCTCCCGCTGCTGTCAATCAAATCCAATGATGTGGGAGCCAGGGGTGGAGCCGAGTCCTGCTGTCTATGTCAATGAACGCAGCAGCAGGACATGGGAGTGCGCCCACATGAGTGCCCTGAGGGAGAGCGCTTATCCGATGGGGAACTTGAGAAGAGGAGTAACCAGGAACGCTGCTGAGGGACCCCAGAAGAGGAGGATCTAGGCCACTCTGTGCAAAACCAACTGTACAGAGGAGATAAGTATGACATGTTTGTTAAAAAAAAAAAAAAAAGGAACGTTTACATATCCTTTAATTCGGCTTTTGTTTATCATGTCCAGTGTAACCTAGACAAACCATGTTTTAAATGAACCATTGTTTCAATTTCCTCTTTTGTCTTTATCCAAGTGATTACAATAATGCAACTAAAAGGAGTATTATCTTACTGCTATTTGATGCTTTGCTACTAGTTTAATGTGTAGAATATGGAGTAGTATTACATATTTTTATGGGTAGTTCCAGCAGGAGTATTAAAGGGTGCCAGTTGCTCATAATAGAGAAGATTGTATACAGCAAGATATCAAATCAACCTTTATATTCAGACCTCTGAACTAGCTGCATCAACTCTTCCCTAGGATATAGCTGAGATTTGAACTCTGTGATTCCCTCGCCGTAGTTATTTTGCTGAAATGTATGTTGCATTAGCTTTCTAGTGTAATTTGAACCTGAACATTGGCTGTAGCCCTCTGGGTTCAGTAGAGTGTGTGTTTTGATATGTTGAATTATATGGAATTAGATAGTGATGGACCTGAGCAAACCGTTTGATGTCTCTTGTCAAATAGCTTGCAGTGAGCTGAATCTACGTTTCCTCTAGATAATTGTATTTACAAATTATGGTTGTGCATTAAGTGCCTGGCTTTCAGAATCCCAGTCCTCTGATACTAAGTTCAGCATGCTATTATTTATTTCAAAATATACATTATGCCACAGCAATCCGACTGTAATACAGTGGTGAGTGGGTACACAATAGCACTAAACAGATTCTTAAACTGAATATCTTTATGGCTTCATTATAAATGAACTCCTGTCCAAATATTGATTTTCACTATAAACACTGTATGTTTCTGAAAATAAAATAATTGGAGTTGAGGACTAATCTTTTGCACTTCAAGTAAATGGTAATTTCAATTTAGAAACAAGAACAGGACATCATTATAAATATTTGTTTTTGTAATTATGTGCTCCATACTAATTACGAGACCATCATCAGCACTACTCTCTGCACCAATGAGACCAGCCACCAGCAAAAAGAAGGGGAGAAGGACCTCAATCTTCATGAGACCAGACAGAAGACACCAGAAAAAAAAAGGTAAGTATGCTGAAAATGTCTGTATTTACTGTAAAAGGGAGTGTATACTGTATCCAATAATCAATTTTATTCAACAATTATGAAAGCTAGCAGTCTATATTTACTGTATTGTGTATACAAGTATGGCGCTATTGCACACAGACAACAATGACATCACTAGGATAAGTAGTGCAATCCCGCTCTTCCCCTAGTATGAAGACTCGTTTTGTTGCTCTGATACTGTACTTGTGAATGCTATAATTGTTGCCATCAAATTGCAATAGTGGTTCACTGCCACTGATGCACACCACAAACCGTTGGATGAATTAAAGCGATGGATAAAGAAAACACGTTGTTTCCTTACACAGAGGCTTAAAACCTTTAGCATAAATGACAGCATTGGAACTCTGTATCACTATCTGTATGTATCTGTATGCACTAGGAGTATTTATATATATATATATATATATATATATATATATATATATATATATATATATATATATATATATATATGGAAAATGTAGTCTTTTTATAATACATTAGAAACCATTGGTGTGTGTGGCCTACTATCGAATAAAGAGTGTGCACCTCAGAGCACAAACACACATGCATGTATATCAGCAGAGCTGTGGACGCACTGGACAGGTTCAGTAGAGCAAAGATTGGTTTCAGCAGAGCAGTGGATGGATGGTGTCAGTAGATTTTTATTTTTATTATTATTTTTTAAAATATTTTTATTTATTTATATTATTTTTTTAGGAGCCCCATTAGGGGGCTTGCTAAAACATCAAGGTTCTAAACAGACCCCTGATGTCTTAATTTTGAGACAGAGAAAGAAATTGAGGACAATGATTCCCCGTTCCCTTTCTCTGCAGCCTGCAGTAAACATTGTTTATTATGCTTCAGATAAGAATGAAGACAGGAGTGATCTGTACAGATCTGTGTTCATTCAGAAAAGGAAGGGGTCGGTTAATTAAATATTTCCCTGCCCCTTCCCCACTCCTGAGAGAAGAGGAGGGAAGCTGGCAGCATTGCAGAGAGGAAACGGAAAGCAGGGGGAAACAGCACTGCATGGGGTGATTAGGGTGAGCCCAGGCACACCGGGTACACCCTGTGTTATTAAAAACTAACACATTTTATAATTGTATCATGGAATTGATTAATGCATACATTTATCACTGATATATCTTACTATTAAAACGGACCTTCACTTAAAAATGAAAGTAACGCTCATTCCCCTCCCCACTTCCCCCACCCAACAAATAAGTGTTCTTTTATTCTGGGAGAGGTCATCCTTTTGTGACTGGTACCCACTCCTACTTCCACAATTCTCATCTAGCAAAGTTATATCAGCTTGGCCCAGCCCCCCACCCACAACCTCCTGGGACAGGTCACATACCTCTGGAGGCTGCAGAACCACTCCTACAGCATTTTTGTACCATGCAAAAGGCCAGCCCACTGTCAGAAGTCTGGGGCTGCTTCCCAGGAACTACATTTAGATACATATCAGAGTTGGCAGCCTTGGGCCCTTTCTCTCATTTTTTCAGATAGAGCGGTGCTTAGACCAATACTTGGATTCGTACCCAAGGTGGCCTCCAGGTTCCACTTAACCAGGAAATTATGCTGCCACTGGGAACATTCTCAGGAAGTAAGTTTGCTGGACACTGGGCATACTCTGAATGCCTATGTGGATGCAACAGCTGGTCTCAGGAAATCAGATCCTCTCTTCATCATGCCAAACAAAGCACAGAAATGCCTGAGGGCTTCTAATAGAGTCATCGCCTCATGGCTGGTTAAGATCATCTCCTTGGCTTACAGATCAAGAGGTTTGCCTGCGCCTGAGGGGCCACAGGGCATTCCACCAGAGGTGTCTCAACCTTATGGGCGACAGAAGGCTGGGTATCTCTGGAAATAATCAGACACATTATTGCATATAGCCTGCGGCTCTTACTACTGGTGATTTTAGCAGGGCTTTTCTGGCTTCTGCTTCCATTCAAAATTAAATTGGTCAAGCATTATCCTCCCTTATGTGGCTAGCTAATTCCCAGCTGTGCTGACATGGAGCCGCCAGGAAAAACAGAAAATTGATGAACAGATACTTAACGCAATTTTTCATTTCCTGATGAGCTTCATGGCAGCAAAATGCCCTCCCAGGTTGATAGGACTAGTTGCGGAACACCACGGCTGCGGAACTGATAATGCAAGGGGTGGGTGGGGCCTTACCCTGCTGTGCTGCCATGGAGGCCATCAGGAAAGGAAAATTGCAGTAAGTAAGTGTCAATCAATTTTCTGCTTATTGACATTGGTGACCCAGCTGGGGTAATTCCTCCTCTATTATTCCTAGTGACCATTGTAAGTAAGAAAGACAATGAAGAGGAATCCAAAATGTTAATGTTGTCCCCATAGCAAGAGGTAAGGGTAATTCACCTAATTTAGACAAATAATTAGGTGACAATTGTCTAAGGCTAGCCATACACATCTAGATTTCTTTAGTTCAGCCCGGAAAGGCCAAATTAGAGAAATCACCCTCATCAAAGCTAAACAGCATGGATAGAGGAATCTTCCCAGCTAGCTTTGTTTTCTGACAGCCATTGGTCTGCTGTCAATGATAGGCCAATAATTTGCTGCCAGGCTCCCTTTAATTTTTAAATTGATGCTTATTACATTTTAGCCATGTTTGGCTAGTATTAGAGGGGATTACTCTCACCTTTTGGAAGAACTCTCATTTCCTATTGAATTCCCAGGACATGGAGTTAAAGAAAATCTCCCCAGTAGAACAGAGACAGCAGAAAAATAAAAAGTAAAAAATGGCTATACATACATTTTTAGTTATGCAACAGTTAGATTTTAAAGGACTTTAAAACGTACTTTATAACCAGCTGCACATTCATAGAAAAGTGTGTTTGCATGCTGTAGATCTGTGGTCAAATCACATTGCTGAAGAGACCCATAAGAATCAATAAAGAAGCACAACAAAAATCTGATATTTAGCCAGGGGCAAAACAACTTGGTTGCATATTTTCAGGGGATACATGGGTATGGGTAGCATTCTACTTTTCTATTGTTTATCTTCTGTTGTCAATCTCCAAAGAAAAATATGGCTACGGCTACATTCCCTGCCCCATCTTATTCCCTTTAAACTGTATCTAAAGCCAGCATTTTTTTTTGTTTTGGATAGAGTTCATAAGATTTAAACCTGCTGTCATATTTTTTTACTATTGGCGAGAATTTTTATGGGTGCAACAAAAAACAGAAAATCTATTTACAGTGAGGGAAATTCTTTCTTATATTGTTGTCACTTCAACAGCATACCATTGGAAAATGTGCCCACTATTCCTGTTCTAGGGATAAATCCAAATGTAAAATTTTTCCCAATTTCCGGTCCATGTGACGAGCGGCTATCAGGACAATAGGAGGGGGTCACAGCAAAGAAGGCCTGATCAGGTTGCTTACTCTTCCACACCGTATGAAAAAAAATGTGGCTTTGGAAACAATTTAATAGTTTGTTTTTTTTTACTCTTTCTCTACTCTTTATAAAGATCATAGATCACCAAGTTGCTTTTGACTCTATGACAGTTTCTCACTATAGAATTGTTTATGGCATCAGAAGTGTCTTGAAGTGCAACATGCACTTAGTGATACAATGGTTGGGAACATTCACAGCATGGAAAAGAAGCCTGGAACCTGGGAATGAATAAAGCAGGGATCCTCAAACTACGGCCCTCCAGCTGTTGCAGAACTACACTTCCCATGAGGCATTGTAAAAGTCTGACATTCACAGACATGACTAGGCATGATGGGACTTGAAGTTCCTGAACAACTGGAGGGCTGCAGTTTGAAGACCCCTGGATTAAAGTATGTGTGGAAGAGGCTGAAAGTGATGACAAAGGGAATTTAGTGTAGGAGAGTTTTGCACTGCTTACAAGCAAATTATAATTGGGAAGGCTTATTTAATTATCCAGAACCTTATACAGTTATGCACTTAGATAAATTCACTATAGTACTCATTTGCATTGAAGAGTACATCCCTGTATCATGTTTATGAAAGCCTTGTAAAGCAGACACTTATAGCCTTGCATTCATAGTTTCCAACAACGTATTGTATTGTTGGGTCTTCATGTCTTATTGCCCCCTTAATGACCAGGCCATTTTTTGTGATACGGCACTGCCAATTGCGCGGTTGTGCGACACAGTACCCAAACAAAATTGATGTCCTTTTTTTCCCACAAACCTTTTTGTAGTATTTGATAACCTCTGCGGTTTTTATTTTTTGTGCTATAAACAAAAAAAGAGCGATAATTTAAAAAAAAAACAATCGTTTTTACTTTTTGCTATAATAAATATCCCCAAAAAAATATAAAAAACAAATGTCTTCCTCAGTTTAGGCCAATATGTATTCTTCTACATATTTTTGGTAAAAAAAAAATGATTTGCACAAAAGTTATAGTGTCTATAAAATAGGGGATAGATTTATGGCATTTTTATTTAAAAATTTTTTTTTTTTTTTTACTAGTAATGGTGGCGATCTTCAATTTTTAGCGGGACTATGGTGGACGGATCGGACACTTTTGACACTTTTTTTTTGTCAATCAGTGCTATGAAAATGCACGGATTACTGTGTAAATGTCACTGGCAGGGAAGGGGTTAACACAAGGGGCAATCAAAGTGTTAAATGTGTTCCCTGGGAGGTGTTTCTAACTGTATGGGGGCTGGGCTGACTGGAGGAGGCGAGAGATCGCTGTTCCTAATCACTAGGAACAGACGATCACTCTCAGCTCCCCTGTCAGAACGGGGATCCGCCATGTTTACAAAGGCAGATCCCCGTTCTGCCTTTGTGTGGAGAAATCGCGAGTGGGCAGTGGACATCGCGCCCACCGGCTTATAACTGCTTATAAAGTGTTAGCTGGAGCTTGGCTTCAATTTGTTAGTGTTCTAAATCTGCAATTGTATCTAACGCTCCCCCACAGCCTGAAAATGCTACTGTCCAAAAGATGTCTCTGTTTCTCCTTCATCCAGACTGGTGGAAATCTAACATTGAGGGTGTGTTACTGACCAGATCGCAGTTGATAACAGAGGGAAAAAAAGCCATAAAAAAGAACACAAATGCAGCCAACTGCAGGATACACAATGCATAGCATACAAAGTATAACCCTTTCATGCCTAATGCCGCGTACACACGAGCGGACTTTACGGCAGACTTTGTCCGGCGTACTGGATTTCGTCGGACAATTCGATCGTGTGTGGGCTCCAGCGGACTTTGTTTGCTCAAAAGTTGGACGGACTTAGATTTGAAACAAGTTTTAAATCTATCCGACGGACTCTTCTTTCTAGCGGACAAACCGGTCGTCTGTGTGCTAGTCCGACGAACTCAAACTGACGCATGCTCAGAAGCAATTACAAAACGGAAGCGCTCAGTCTGGTAAAACTAGCCTTCGTATTGAAGCTAGCACATCATTCCTCTTCTGTGATCTTTTAATACAGCGCTTTTTTTTTATTTATAATGCGAGAGGAATGAAGTTGTTTTTCTGCTTTATATTCACACAGAGTTCTCACAAACTACTTTCTTCGCGATTTATCCTCATGCCATGACTAATATGATATTTGTAAAAAGCCAGATCTCCATAAATAAAAACTTTTAAATTAGATTTTGGACTCATCTTTATTTTTTTTTATTGATTACAACACTTATCTATTTTACAATGTGTGCTAAATTATACCCACATTTTTTTTTTTGTGTGGATTTTCAAGTTACCACAATAACCTTAAAATATTTTGTGTTCTTTTAATGAACCTTAATGAGGTTGTTGTCCCTTGTTAATTAGACATAGGGGGGTGTATTTTACAAAGGCAAATTCATTTTTCACTACAAGAGCAAATTCTACTTGGAATTGCACAGAAAGAGCATTTTGAAGTGCCTTCTCTGTGGATCCGAGGGGCACATGCAAGGAACCCCCCCCCCCAAAAAAAAATAAACTTTTTATTGCACATGATTGTATGTTAAAATCAGCAGAGCTTCATTTCATTTCAGCTCTTCCCCTCAGATTTACAGCGACTGCACTTCCAACAAGTGCACTTGCTGTGCAATTTCTAAAGTGAACTTTTCAATAGTACTTTTCACTTGATATTATAAATGATTTAGCCTTTTGTCAAAAACACACATAGGAGTTGATTTACTAAAGGGAAAAAGACTGTGCACTTTGCAAAGTGCAGTTGCCCTCTGCAAGAGCAGTTGCTCCAGAGCTTAGTAAATGAGCAGAAGCTCTGCTGACTTCCATCATCCAATCATGTGCGAGCAAAAATGCTGTTTTGCGAATTTTCCTTGCACAGGATTGGGTAATCTTTGCAAAGTCAAGCCTTACCTCATTTCTGAAGCTCTGGAGCAATTGCACTTGCAGAGGGCAACTGCCCTCTGCAAAGTGCACAGTCTATTTGCTTTTCTTAAATCAACCCCATAGTCTTTTTGACCTGTACCTGCCTACTCCCAAACAAAATGGCGTTTTTGAATAAAAACACATAGTCAATAATGTAAGGTAACAAAAAAATCAATTTATTGTGTTAAAAAAATTAGGAAGGCAACACTGGAGACACTTTTAGAATCTGTGAAGCCTTTCGTCCCCCAGGACACACATCAAGTTTGAGGACAAGAAAATTGGTATCTTGCGACTAGGGAGCACAGGGAGCACAGTCAGACCAGACAGAAACCAGGCAATCATTTTCGAGCCTTCCGTGGAGCCTTCCCTGCACGCTTCTCTGCAGCCTTCCCTCCACGCTTCTCTGCAGCCTTCCTTGGAGGTTGTGCCTCTGGTGGTGTACTTGGGGCAGGAGGAGGAGGAGTGGCTTCATCTGCCAGATATGTGGTAGCAGTATGCTCCCCTCTCAAGCCCTTCTGAAATGCCTTAAAAATCAGACCCTCACAGAGGAGGCGTTGGCCCTTTTCCATAGGTGCCATACCCCTCCTCTGCATTGGGTGGTTTGCTCAGGATCTGGCTTGCTTCCCGTATGAGGGCTAGGGATTCCTGCTCAGTTTGTGTCATTCTCCTGGGCCTTTGGTGAAGAATGCGGAGGGGAGGCACCTGACACTCCGTGCGGCTTCTACTTGGCCCAGCCACAGCCTCCTCCTCTCTCCCACTGGTCAAGGCCTCCTCCTCTCTCCCACTGGGCAAGGCCTCCTCCTGGCTGAGGTCATCCTGTGTCAAAAAAAGGGACATAGTTGTAATTTTGTGTTACGCAATCACACACAATTTTCAGCTCATGACTTGCAAATATAATTAGCAACAAATAGTAAAGGCTATCTGTTTGACACCACCATTATTTCAGGTGATCAACAATATCTGAAGTAGAAGTATATTTTTGGCCACTACTGTCTAGTGATATGTCTACATATTAATATTTGTGCTGAAGACATTTTTTAGGAAGCACTTAAAAAATTAACACGTTAACATCATTAATAACATTTACACAATCACAAATTACACAAAAAAGGATACCTGGCTGAAGCTGGGCGCATCCACTTCATCAATGATGAAGAGGCCCAGTTCTTCCTGGGACTCCCCAGCTGGGGTGGAGGTGAATGGAAGGCTGGAGGGAAAAGTGGAGGGAAGGCTGGAGGGAAGGGTGGGGGGAAGGGTCGAAAGTGATTGCCTGGCTTCGGTCTGGTCATCCAGGAATAGCATTTTGTGGTAGTACCACAACTTGGGTACATATACTTGGTCAGCTGCTGCACCGGATCTGAGCGACTCCTGGATTTTATTGTGTTCCCGCTTATACATGTTTCGCAAGATACCAGTTTTCTTGTCCACAAACTTGAGGTCTGCCTGGGGGACTCGAGTCTTCACAAATTCTAAAAGTGTGCCCAGTGTTGCCTTCCTTACATCCCTATTATAATATAGTGGGTGTTTGACCTCCCACAGGTTTTTCTTTTCCTGATAGAGCTCAATAAATTGGGACAAAAATTCTTCCTCTTTAAAGGGATTCATTGTTTCTGAAAGACAAGACACCAGATCAAAACTAATGTCAGTCACAAATCACAGGATTATTTGGGTTTGTAATCTAGGGGACACATACATACACACACACACACCAAACACACACACCCCCACTTTAATCTTACCTTAGTTTCTGACGCTCGCTTAATTAATAGCTTAATAGCTTTATATACACTGCGCATGTGTCATGCTCCGCCTGCGTCGCCCGCCCCTGACGTTCTTTAGTACGATTTGTCCCCGCCCCTTCACTCTTCGTTGCGCAGTGGGAGTAGATAGCTAAAGATGGTGGAGAGAATCAGTGGAAGTAGCGCGGAGGAAAGCCCGGAGCCACAACCATCTACATCCCGGAGGAGATATAAGGCCACCAACATGGCTTTTGAAGAGATGGTGGAGATGGTGTCCATATTGAGAAGGGAGGACTACGATGGGAAAAAAGGACCGTACACACACCCGAATATGCGTAAGGACAAAATAATGTCCTCAATTGTCACCGCTCTAGAAGCAAAATTTGGCACTAAACGGTCAAAAGAACAATTGAGGAAGCAGTGGTCTGACATCAAAAGTCGAGAGCCAGAACAATATTGGCGAATAAAGAAGCTGCTTAAAAAAAGTAAGTACTTGTTGTGTTTTCCTATTGTGATACTTAACTTGCATGCTGATCCATATTTTTTTACTTTTTACAGCATCGTTCGTAAAGACCGTTCTTTGTAAAATACATATGATACTTTAGAAAATGACGTTATTTTTTCGCCAAATACGATGGGACAGGGTTGAACATACATTTATGTCTTGATAATTTGTCCAATTCCCACAATTTGTTGATGTGCTGTAGATGTGTTTGAAAATATAATGCTTCTTCAAAAATGATTCAGTGTAATGTAAGGACAGGACACAGCAGCTGTTTACACATCTGGACTCACGAGCACTATAGTGTACTATGTGACCATAAATAAATTTTAGAGGGGTAATACACATAGGAGATCATTGAGGTGTCTACATCTGTGAAACTTGCCAGAAAATGTGCATTGTTTATAATTGTTGTTCAGAGGGAATGTTCATCCTGTCTTCTAAATTTTTGATGACCAAAAAAGGCAATTGGCCACAACTCCTAACCAACGTTTCAGAGTATTTGATAAAATCTGAAATATCACTGCTCAGATATTTGAGATGAACAAGATAGTTACCACCGCTCTAGGTATGAGCTATGAGTAAGCGCTCTATGGGAGCGTGAAACGTGTTAGCGGTTATGCTGCATTATCCCAACAAAGCCATGTACGGATTTTAATCATGTTATTACTTTTTCAATAAAGAGGATTTTATTTTTCACTTTTCCAATCCGGAGTGCGGCTGTCCAGATTTTTCCATCACACACATACTATTGAAATATCACTGTGTTTTAACTATACCTTTTGTTCAATTATCATAGGGGAGAAAAGACTCGGACAACAGTCCAAGGATCCCAGGACCCACCCAAGTCACCAGCCTGAGCCAGAAGATACCCCAAGCCCAAGAACACGCCCACCCGACGACCTGGAGGAAGGAGATGTGGAGGAAGTGTGCGAGGTTTCAAGCCCTCCAAGTGAGTGACTGACACCCCAGCTTAAGTTAATGTATTTTGGTGTGCATATTGTAACCCTTGTTTTTATTCACTCATTTTAGGTGAGTTTCTGGTTGTGGAAGGCCAAGCGGTAGAGCCATTCACCACAGACAGTGCCCAAAGACTGATTGGCCAGATAATGCTGTGGAATGGCCAAATAGATAAAATGCGTGACCAAATTCACAGCATGCAACTTCGCCTTGACTCCATGCAACAGGAAATGAAGAACATGATTGATGTTTTGGGCAGAATATAATAACGTTTTTCCTAAAAACATCAATCATGTTCTTCATTTCCTTGTGAAGTTTGTTTTCTCTTGAAAATGTTTTATAATTTTTTTGGTGCTACCCAAATTTACATTATGATGCACACGGTGTGTCATCATGTGCTATCTTCCATCATGGGTTATCAATGTACTTGTTTTGTGTTTGCAACCCCTTCATCCTCCAAATTATTTTGTGGTGATAGGAACAAAAAGGGATTGCACACACAAAACACGTACATTGCTCACCCATGATGGGAGATAGCACATGTTGACTTGACCCTTTTGTAATGCTCAATTTTGAGCATATTCAAAATGAACGATTTCCAAGGGTGACATCACATGCACCATTCTTAAAATGTTGAACTTTGTAAGTTCTTTAATGTTTTGGTATGTTTTTTAAAACACTGTTGTGAAAGTAAATATTTTTATCAAGGTCTATTTTTGCAAAAATATGCCTTTAATAACGTTAAAAAAAAATTTTTACACCAAAAAAAATGAAAAAAAAAAAAATGTACCTTTCAATGTGCACACAGTAAAAAGTTTTTACTAATACAATGTGTGTGGCTGATTATTTCAGAAAGAAAATTTTATATTTTTTTGGGTGGTTACAGTGACAAAGGGCCTGATTAACTAAAGGTAAATGCACTTGCCACTACTACAAGTGCACTAGGAGACAGACAAAACTAAATGCAAACAAGAATAAAAACAAGATATTTTTGATCAATTTTTTTTATTGTATTTTTTTGAAAAATTAAAGCTGTTGCTGAATAGCAATGGCCCTCCGACCATTAAAATAATTAACATAACGCTCACGCACTTGACGTGCGGTTTGGGGGGTGGCCAAGCCAATACGGCCAATTTGTAGGCCTGTCATTGTTGTATCTTGTTCCAGTCCGGCCTCAGGCCCAACAGAAGAAATATATGTAGCTGAATGTCTCCTTAAAAAGTTATGTAGGATGCAGCAAGCAAGTATGACATAATTTAGATTATAGTCCACCAGATTAATTGCTGAAAGGAACAAACGGAACCGGCTGGCCAGAATCCCAAAGGCATTCTCCACAACCCTTCTTGCTCTGGCCAGCCGGTAATTAAATACCCTCCTCTCAGGAGTGAGTGTCCTTTGGGGGAACGGCCTCATCAAGTGCTCACCGAGAGCAAACGCTTCATCAGTGATAAAAACTGAGGGGAGTCCATCAACATTCTGGTCATCAGGTGGCAATCCCAGGCCACCAGTCTGGAGACGCTGGCACAGCTCGGTCTGTGCAAAGACTCTTCCATCAGACATCCGGCCGCTCGTGTGTACGCGGCATTAGCCTATTTCTGACATTTGTTGCTTACAAGGTAAAATCTTTTTTTTTTGCTAGAAAATTACTTAGAACCCCCAAACATGATATATATTATTTTAGCAGAGACCCTAGAGAATAAAATGGTGATCGTTACAATGTTTTATGTCACATGATCTTTGAGCAGCGGTCTTTCAAACGTACTTTTTTGGGAAAAAAGATGCTTTCATGAATTAAAAAAAAAACGACAGTAAAGTTAGCCCACTTTTTTTTGTATAATGTGAAAACTGATGTTATGCAGAGTAAATAGATACCTAACAGGGGAAGGTGGCGGGAGGGGGGGGACATCCCCTCCCGCTCCTATGGGATGTTGGCTGTTATCCCTAAAGACTTGACCGCCCGCTCCAAAATAATCATCCTGGTATAACCCTTTAAAACCGAGGCCGCATATGTGCATACGGTCGGCGCTAAGGGGATAATAAAATATGTCTACAATGTACAAACTATCTATTTTTCCTAACAAATAAGCATGTACAATGTATGGGATAGGCATACTGTAGGTATACTAAACAGCTACTTAACCACTTGCTACCAAATCACGTACCAGTACATCATTGGCTTTAAGTGGTTGTACCGGGGTGATGCCTGCAGCAGTACAGTTTTTTAGAGCCAACAGTCAGCTTTCTTGTAATAGCAACCAATGCGGCTAAGCAGCTACTCGGCTGTTATTACAAGCAGCAGGAGGAAACATATACCCTCCTGCCACCTTTTCCACGGCTCGCCTGGGCTCTCCCAACTCACCGTGAGACCCAAGCCACCAGAAAGCACGTCCGTGGGCTGGCCAGAGGCCCGAACAAGGCTGGAATCTGCTTTGATCGGGTCTCCGATGTAGTAACCCAGAAACGACATCACAACGTCACTTCTGGTTTACTCAACAGCCAACGGCGCCATTTTTTAAAATTTCAAAGTATTTAAAAACAGCAATCTCGATATTTTGAATACTTTTAAGTGTAGAGGAGGAGTTTTGAGGTCTTTTAGACTCCCAGATCCCTCCATAAAGAGTACCTGTTACTGCCTATTAGTGTCACAAGGGATGTTTACATTCCTTGTGACAGCAATAAAAGTGATCAAAAAAATTGAAAAGGACAGTGTAAAAATAAAAAAATGTTTAAAGCGCCCTATCCCTGCGTGCTCGTGTGCCAAAAAAAACGCATACGTAACTTGCGCCCGCAAATGTAAAGGGTGTTCAAATCACACATGTGAGGTATCGCCGCAATCATTAATGCGACCACAATAATTTTAGTGCAAGACCTCCTCCGGTAACCGTTAAAAGATTTTAACGCTTCGCCTTTGCTAGGTCCTGTTGTGCTCTTTTGGACTATGCTGACCCATGACCCCCCTCCCAACCAGCAGAGTGCACTCACCTCCTGATTATCCTGATGAGGGAGGCATGTCCCAGACAATCATCAGGGTGAACTGTAGACATCATTTTCTGTAGTCTCAGGTGTTGGGAGGTGGGCATGATGAAGCAGAAGAAGCCCAGGCCCAGGTTGATGCCCCTCTCCTGGCTCTGGTGGTTTTTGTTGAAGGCAGCAGTGGAGGAGGTGGTGCCCAGCTTCTCAGCCAGCAAAGACTTACCGCTGTCACTGTGGCCAAGCACCCCGACATTTGGCTTCAGAGTCTCCCCCTCTGCAGAAGCAATGCGTTCCAGCACGGTGATTGATAACTTCCTGGTTGTGCACCACTTCTCCTTCCCTCCCGAAAACAAATGGTGGGGAACGTTAGTTCCACGAAGTGTGCAGGAGAATCAATTACTTCAACACAGGCTCCGCCTCTGGTATGTTCTTAGTAAGAGTGAACAAGTTCCTGAGGGAGCCTAATCTGCTTCTGGAGGAGGAGGTAGGGAGAGGGATCTCTGTCCTGGAATGCATGTGTACAGTGCCCTGATGTGAAACCTCACACTGTTATCTGCGGGCACCTGTCGCGGTCCCTATAGTTGGCATGGCAACTATGTTCCTGCTGTCTTGGGGCCCCCCACGGTGGCAGAACACCAGGGAATGATCGCAAAGTGCGACTGCTGCGAGCCTGCTAGTTCTGCCACTGCCCTCAACATAGAAATTTAGTATACAAGAAAAATAAAAAAAGTGAACTGAAATGAATAATAAACCATATTTGTTCCAAAACTATATACAGTAGTTAGGTTGTGATAAAGACACTTGTATGATTATTTTTTCAAAATGTTATTGACTGTAAGAATACACATTACATAGGTAATTGGAACTGGCAAGTCATACATCACTGTTAGGCATCACACTACAATATTTACAAAAAGTATTTCTTCCTGCACTTAGCATCTGCAAAATCTTTAACTAACTCATCAAACTGTATCATCTTGAGAACACTGGTCTTGACAGCCAGTAGGCACAGAGCCCTTAGTCTTTCATTGGATATCGTGGTTCTCATATAATTCATTATCAGTGCCAATTTGCTGAATGACTTTTCTCCCGGACAACTAGAGACCATCATGCCTAATTATATTCTAAGAGCTACATTAACACCTGGAAAAGGTATCAGCCAGCCCTTCATCATGTAATAAAACTGCCTGTTGATATGGAGATGGTGTGCTTTAACGGCTACACAATCTCATTGATTGAACGTTGTTTAAACAGTCGATCTGATGGGAAGGATTTGCCAATGACCTTCCCTCTGAAGGACTAAGTCTGAGGACTGAGAAAACAACATAAATTTATTCCTAAGGAGTAGCGTTTACGCCACGTGTTTGTGAGTCCGCAGAGAGAGAGTTGACAATATACAGTGTTCCTGGATGAGAAATCGAGTATAGGTACCTTTTTGTAAAATCTTTCTGAGCATTATGGCAAGTTCCCCTCTCTTTTTGTTGAGTGGACAGCGTTGACAGGCGCACAGGAGGTGGCGTGTACGGATTCATTCAGGAAACGGAAAATAACTTGTGAGAAGTCTGGGTGAAGGATTTGGGACATGGAAAAATAAACACTGGTTAGGAGTCCACTTCACTACTACACTCGGTACAAGACACTTAAGGAAGGTCCTTTACTCTCTGCTGATTTCATCTGACGCTCTGCTATGTCATTCATGGCTATGCTATATTCCGATCCAGGACAACGCCTGTCCCAAATTCAACCAATCCCGTAACAAAGTTTTACCCTATTTGAGATCACAGAATGTTGGATTCCCCACTTGACCTAACAGGGTTGAGTGAGCTTCTCTCTCATGTTTCTCATTGCGATTAATGCTGGTCATTAACTTCACTCCCACATGATGGGGCCAGGGCTGTTGCCTGGCACTTTCTAAAACATTTTTTAAGTTTTCCCTTGTCCCACCCACTTATCTCTCATAAACAAGGCAATAAATTCCATGACACAGTCATGTCAAAACAAACATCTTGAATAGTAAAATAATATGAGAAGTTGAAATGTAAAACATCTGCCAGAAGCCCTCATCCCTTTCTTTGCTTCTGAAGTCAGCCTTACAGGAACTGTTCTGTATCCTAACACTCACTCGCACTTTGTTAATTGGTTTTAATAATAAAACAAATATAACATTATTAAAAAATGTTTTATAAAGGAAGTCTGTGGGGTCCCTCTGGCAGTGGGGCCCATGGCAACTGCCCCTGTTTCCCCCCTTATATATCTGGCATACAAGCTTTGGCAGTGTTCAGAAGGTGGATTACTAGAGATTTTTTAATACGATTTATTACACATAGAAGTAACGTGAAGTAAGACTGTTTCACTTCTTGGATGATCTATAGGACTGGGTGCCAGAATGGGCGCAAGACAAGGCAGTCCCAAAATACATGCAAAGTAGAGCCTGTTTGAGTGCTAAAGCGCCAACAGAGTGGGCTACTATGTGGAAAAGGTTTAGCTAGGACTACTGGAGTCCGAAACCATCTGGTCACCAATTTGTAAGAAATCTCTTGGGATTTGTTGCAGATAGAGGCTTTTTGACCAGAAAAATTCAGCCAAGTGTGCAGCCAGTAGTGTCAGCCAGGTGATCCGCAAAACCAAGACGAGAACCAGCAAGGTTAAAGGGGAACTCTGACTAGGCCACGGTGCAGGGTGGTAGAGTGAACCAGTGACATCGCCATGCAGGTGGCAGGAGTACACATAGATGACTGCAGCTGATATTTGGAATAATCCTGAGCAGGCACCAGGTGATAGCATGGAGCAGAATCCCAGACAGTAGCAAAATCACAGAGCAAGCCAAGCTCAGCAAGTATTGATTATCACAGACCCAAATCATAAGCAGAATCCAGGTTGTGGATGAAGCCAAGGTCAGGAACTAGTAGACAGCAGTACAGAGCTGGATCCAAAGTCAGGTCATGAGAGAGAAGGGTCAGTAAAAGGAAGCATATGCAGGGTACAGATCAGAACACAAAGAACAATCTGAAGACCAGTCAGCAATGACAGTGACTAAATGTGGTTAGCCACAGCCATATATGCAGTATAAAAAGTATGAGAGCTGTAACTCTCATAGCCACAGCAGGCATGAAAAAATAGCCAGAGCTGTATTATACATCACCAATGAAATTGCTAAGTAAATAATAAAGAAAAGGCAGTAACCATGCAGGTTGCATACACCTCATGGGAGTAATGATTTTTTTGCACAGCACATTACAATAAAAACATTTTTGCTTGGAGTTCTGCTTTAAACCTTAACCAAGCCTAACAATCTGGAAGTAACTTTCCTCAAGAAAAGAACGTTATTGCGCCTCCCACTTTTGTGAAAGACCTAATAAAAGTTCTATTTAATCTTTCAGTTCAGCCATCTCAGACCCATTATGTGACTTTAGCTCTTGGAATGTCAGACCTGATTGAGCAAGTCTTAAAAGTCCAATAAGAAACTCATCTGTCAGCTGCAAGTATGTCATTCCAACCTGTAGTTTCAATTTGAGAAATGACTAAAGAGTGTTGTCAGCCAGACAGAATGATTAGTACCCGTTACTCCACTACACCGTACACAGTGCACGGAACACAATCTTACAGAAACTTTACTAAAATAAAATAACTTTAACCTCATAAATACATTCACTGGCAACAAGGAGACTATAAAAGAAACATATTCAAAGATTAAAAGTAAATAGTTTATATTAGTATTACGTGTAAGACTACTAACAGTTCATTTGACATTTTAAAGCGGTTGTATACCCGCTGTCTTTTTTTTTTTTTTTTTTTTACACCTGCAAGGGAAAAGGCATAATGAGCTAGTATGCACCGCATACTAGCTCATTATGAGATACTTACCTTAGAACGAGGCGCCGGCATCTCACCTGGTCCACGCCGAGGGAGCTGACATCTCCCCTCGGCGTGTCTTCCGGGTATCGCGGCTCCGGCGCTGTGAGTGGCCGGAGCCGCGATCGGGAGACTTCTGCCCGGCAAGCTCCGGAGTTTGCCGGGCTGTCACCCGAGAGTCCCCTGTGCGCATGCGCCGCTGCAGTCAGCGGCTCATTGCGAGGGGAATATCTCCTAAACCTTACAGGTTTAGGAGATATTTTTTTTTACCTACAGGTAAGCCTTATTATAGGCTTACCTGTAGGTAAAAGTTACAAATAAAGGTATACAACCGGTTTAAGTATGTAAATTATTATAAATCATAATTGGGTGAATCTCCCCTTTCATTCAGCTTAATAGTGCATTCACTTGGATCAAACTACATGATATACATTCTCTAATAGACCGCACAGCTCATACAGGTAAGTTGAAGTATATTTGAAGTAATTCAAAATCTTAAAGCTCAGCACAGTTTTTGGGGTAAATAGTTTATATTAGTATTACGTGTAAGACTACTAACAGCTCATTTGACATTTTAAGTATGTAAATTATTATAAACTATTTACCCCAAAAACTGTGCTTAGCTTTAAGATTTTTAATTACTTCAACTCTTCTTCAACTTAACCTGTATGAGCTGTGCGGTCAATTAGAGAATGTATATCATGTAGTTTGATCCAAGTGAATGCACTATTAAGCTAAATGAAAAGTGGACATTCACCCAATTATGATACAAAAGGTGTAAAAAGGCATTGAAAATGTCTTAAACTTATTATACCAGAAATACAATAATGTCTTGTACCATGCATACTTACACACATTAGCGATCGTGTCATATCCTGAACATTGCTGAGTGACACAGTAGATGGTTATAGAATCATAGAAAATTATATGGAGACGAATGATAATATTCATGGTGAAACATAGAACAGTGTCAAGAAGTTAAAAAGCATCCATGTGTTTTGGGTTTAGTACCTTGCTTTGAGAATTATGTCAAAAAAGGATTAATTGCATATAACCTCAGATTTCTTAAAGTAGAATTCCAGTCAAATATTAACTATGTGCAAACCTGCTCCCACCCCCATTTTAACTCTGTTCTAGCTACCCTGTAAAGGAAATATGCATATACTTACCTTACTCCAGTCCGGTCACATGATTTCTCCAGCAGCGAGCTTCAGTGAAGAGGGGAGAGCAGGGACAATGGCTGCAGTGCATGAGTGATGGAATCCCCCATAGGCTTACTATGGGGCATCTGTTGTCGACGATCTCTCCTCTACGCTAAAGCCGCTGTAGCGTCACATATGGTGACCCATCACTACCCGCTGGAGTGCGCAAGCGCGACGCCGCCATATGCGTTCCAACACTTTTTCGACAAAACTCCACACCCTTCGCGGGCTCGCTTTACTCGCCACGCTTCGGGCACAGCCTTGTTACGCTCAGCATAATTATAATCTAACTCTATGTCCACTTGGATGGTGGGGCTTGAACGTGGACTTAGGGGTGGAGTTTTAACTTAAAAGTGTTGAAACACATATGGCGGCGTCGCGCATGCGCACTCCAGTAGGTAGCGAAATATGATGGGTCACCATATGTGACGCTACACCACCATTGGGAGCCAATCATGCTACCAGAACAGATCGACCTCAGAATAGGTAAGTTTAGACATCTTTCCATTACATGGTAGTTATATCAGGCTTAGAATGGTGGTGGGAGCAGGTTTAAGCATGGTTAGTATTTTACTGGAAATCTACCTTAAGTTTATTTGCTATAATATTGTTATTTTTGCCATCGATGGAGTTCCTTTTAAATTGTCTTATGAGGAATAATGTATATGTTTCCAAACTTTACAGCATGTGTCGGATTTTACTTATTTTTTGTGTTTTATTACATACAGTATCTGTTTTAAAAAATATGCACTCACATGTGTACAATTTTTTTTTTCATATAAATTATATTTTGAAGAAAAAAAATTCATTTAACTTATTGCACTTAATAACAATTTTTGCCAGTGCGAGTGAGCGAATCTGGCCAAGTTTGATAGGGTTCATCAAAAGCATTATGGAACAGTACAATTTTAAGGGCAGCATCGCCATATTCTGCCATCACATATTTTGATATGTAAATTATTGTTTGTTTCCTTTTTAACTTCACCTAAATACAGCAGACTTTTTAAGGTAGTTTTGGCTGTAGCATCTGATTTTTTTTTTTAATGAATAGTGGTAGCAAGTGTAGCGTTACCCCAGTAGGGGCCGCTGGTGTATGTGATCGTCTCCCACCCTGCACAACCAGGCACACAAATTTTCCATTCACTTCAGAGACAAAAAGCAGTGCTTGCAGCTTTGTTTGTTTTTTTATTAGGGGAATTGAATTTGGATAGGGAAGGGTAGATATGTGATGCCCGTTTGATCAGTAGAACTCTTTAGGGACTTGAACTATATACATCCAGTATATACACACTTTCCTCTTCTACCTCCAGCACAGACTTGCTTGCAAAACAACAACTCCCAGGACCAGCTAGCACAAGTTTCAGGTTCAGCACAGTCTCAGCTGAATCTGGACGAATGCCCTTTGGAGGCAGGGACAGCGGGCCCTGCCTGCAATAAAAGTTTTTGGTGCTAGCGGTCCTATAAGTGGGTAATGCTCCCAGTGCCACCCCTTCAGGAACTGCCCTCCTAGCTGCAGCTGTCCCTTTCTCCTGAACATGCCACCACAGTCCTCCTGATTGCCTCGACATCCATCCTAGACTGCTCCCCCAGTCCTCCTGAATGTGTGTCACTCACCAGCCCTCTCAGCTGTTCCTTTTCCTCCTAGAGACTTGCCTGGCAGTGTCCTCCCACTGTCCTCTCTTTGCTCCTGGCCTCCTGGCCAGGACACCTCTGTGTGTCTTGAAAAGGGTCCTGTTCACACCCGAGCCCAGGCCCAAGGTCACCCCCCCCCCAGACTGGGGAGCTCCCTCAAAGTCACAACAGCCTAACACTGCATCATCAACCGAACTCCACACTGCCCCCAGCTGGGCTGACACTGAGTATTTGAGGGTGCCTGCCCCCTGCCAACCCTTTTGTTGGGGATTGGTCAGGGCCCTCAGAATACTCCAGCTAGCTCCTCCTGGACTCCTCCTATCTGCTGATGACTCATCCAGCCTACCTGAGTCACTCAACCCTGACCCAGAAAAACAAACAGGCTTAGCTGCCAGCCAAACCTGAAATTTCCCTACACTAGCAAACAAAAATCCTAGCACTCTAGCAACACAGCTAGGGGGTGCTACATAGGCTTTAATTGATCAATGAAAGTAGCAGCCACAATAGACCTAAAAGCTATAGAAAAGTTTCCTCTAAATCTAAAGCCCTTAACCCTGTACAAATTAGCACAACCATTTAATAGTATAACTTGTGAGCTTTTTTTACAGTGACACACTGCATTGTCTTAAAAGTTCAATACATTGTCACACAATAACACCTAATAACGACAACCCCACATACCCCAACCTCCTTCCCATTCTTATATACTCAATTGTTCCCAAAATAGATCCACAGGTATAGTAAGTGTTTTGTAGAAGTTTGCTAGTGGCAGGACAGAATGCCAGGACTTAAATAGGCAGCAAATGGAAAGAGCTATGCAGTATAGTTTTTTTAATGTATATGCTATTGGCAGCACTGTTGTGGTCTGCAGTCTCTGCTTGCAGCATATCAGCCAAGGTAAAAGAACCGGCTACTTGGGTTTTGCATGCATTAGGAAACACATAACTCTGTATCATAGAGCTTGGTGTGAGTAGCACTGCAATGACATAGGTAGACAGAAGAAGATTTAAGCTCCTCTTTCCCATTCACTTTCTGCTTTCCCCCCCCCTCCACAAAATTCACCCGCTGCATCTGCTGCAACATCTGTGGCCTCCAGCAACAGGGATAAAAGTTTCAGAGGCTTAGGATACATCATGTCAAGCCAGGTAGAGGGCTATGAAACAACAATGGGGAGGGTCAAGAAGACTTGAACCCCTGCAGAATTCTCCTATACCCACCCCGCTGTCTTTACTGGCATCCTTCCCAAGGCAGGTGTGTTTTTCGCAGCCTTTGGAGCAATAGACAAAAATGAACCTAAGTCACCCCTGTGATCAGCATCTTAGTACCAGCTTTTCAAAACTGCTAGAATTGCAACTGTCTCCATTCCAGATTTTAAAATCAGCCCCCGCAGTAACAGGTACCCAGAATTCATTTTCATACTCTGAAGGGATTTCTGCCCTGCACCAGCATGTGGAATATAATGCATCTGTGTCCCTGGACTTAGCTGTGAGTAGAAGGGTACAAATGACCACAGACACGTAGTTCAGTAATCATGATCAGGGGTACATATATCCTGTGCCTGGGCCTTTTACCTGCTACCCTTGTTCCTAAATCCAGTTCTGGTCCCTTTCCTGTTTCCTGCACCTCCCATTTTACTCTGTTGATCTTTGTTCCCTATTTTTATATATTGTATTATAGTTAATTTGCTAGTTAGGTTTTTTTTGTCATTAAGTTCTGTGACATTACCATGCACATTTACAAGGCGAGGATTAGTGATACAATCCCTCTCATGTTTCTCCTGGAGTACATACCCCATGGTCTAAATGACTGGGCACTTGAGGCACAGCAGCAGGAGGAAGAGTTTTTGTTGCTATCCCAGGGCCAGTAGGATCCTTTGAACACTGTTTCCATTCCTGTGAGGTAGATACAGCAAAGGCAGAGGAAGAGGGTTGGAGTGCCGGCAGTGGGGATGAGTAGAAATGAGGGCAGGATTCAAGGGGAATGTTTCACCTCTCCCAAGCCCTGAGCGTTGTTCATGGGTGGGATGGGATTGAGAGGGGGCTCCTCTACTGTAGGAAATGTGTGGCAAAAGGTGTCCTTTATGTTCAAATGCCTAATCAAAGACCATAAGATAAAGTTAGCAAAGTGAAAGACCAGTATTGGCCACCTTATTAGATACCCTGATACAAGGGTAAAATGATCAATCTACTGCCATTATTCCAGAGCAGGGGTAGGCAACCTTAAAGAGATGGAGATCTACCTGAACAACATGGGAAAAGTCAAAGATCACAAGGAACAGTGTCGCCTCCTCACAACTGATTTAAACCTCTAATTGCCATACTACCATGTCTCAATCGCAAGCATTGCATGGCAATCTTGGGTTTAAATCAGGTGGTGAGGTGGCAATATATCACCTCCTCACCACCAGTTAAACACACTTGGATCACTTTTTAGAGGAGCAGCAGTGTCTTCACCCAAACCGATTTTTCAATCGGCTCTCAGGTGCTTCTGCCGCCATCTTGGTTAAGGGAAATCAGCAGTGAAGCCTTGTGGCCAGTTCCCTACTGCCATGTGGGAAGCGTGCTGCACTTTGTGAGTGGCCTGGCGGCGGGGGAAGGAGGTACCAGGTACCCACTCCCCCCCAAAAGGTGCCAAATGTGGCAGTGGAGGGAGGGAGGAGACAAATAAGCGGAGCTTCCGATTTTGGATGAAGTTCCGCTTTAACTATGGGGTTTTACCACCCCCCCAAACTGCAATTGTAAATGAACCCTATAAGGCTGCTATCATACTGATGTGCTGCGGTTTACCTGCACCATGGGTGCAGCACAGTGCATCTGCAATGTTCCTGGGTTAGCTTTGTTTTGCCATAGACTTCTATTATATCCTGCAGGTGTGGTGCACTTTCTGAAAGCACACCAAAACTCAGAAAAAAGCTGAAAAATCTCTTATTTCCTGCTGCTGGCACCACTCTGGAGACTGCTAGCTGAGATAAGTGATGGAGTGCAGATGGTGTCACTCCGCATGGGACAGGAGTCTGCACTACAGAGGAGGCATCAGCTTACATGGCTTTTACTCCCTACTACAGTTCCAACTTTACAAGTAGTCCCTCTGCATTGTACTCTGTTTGATGCTCTGGAATGGTCAGTCAGCAAGCCTAGACCACAATCTACCAGTCATCTGCCCACAATCTACTGGTAGATTGCGATCTACAGGTTGCTGACCCCCATTCCATAGGGAACCCCATATTTGGCACTTTGAGTACGTGCATAAGAAACTTTTTGTTGCATTTCCTGATAGTGGCAGGATCTGATGACCAGCATGCCTTTGATGCCTTAACCTCCCTGTTATGATTATGTCAAATTTTTGATGCTGAAAGGGGTACAATTATTTTGCATGGAAATTTGGCGGTTTATATTGTAGGCCTGTAAGGAATAACTCACTTAAATCTGTCCAAACAAGAGTTTAGTAGACATCCCAGGTATGATAATGTTTGTAACATAAAATCATAAATTATAATATAATAAATAACTATAAATAATAACAAATAATAATATTATAATAATACATTTTATTCAATACATTTTAGTCAATAATATAATCAAATCAAAAACACTGAAATGTGTCCAAACAAGGGTGCAATACTAGTCATATTGGTTCAGTAAACATCTCGGGTATGATAAATTTTAAAACATGAGACTGCACAAAGTCTGATGTCACAATCGGGACAATGGAACCTGGTTTCCTTTTGGATTTTCTTTCCACTGTCATCTCGCTTCGAGCAACAAACCACACACATCCTTTTTTGCTATACGGTACTGCATTACTTTAACTGACAATTGCATGGTCATGCAACGCTGTACCCCAATAAAATGTATGTCTTTTTTTTTCCCACAAATAGAGCTTTCTTTTGGTGGTATTTGATCACCATGGCATTTTTTCTTTTTTCATTTACACAAACAAAAAAAAACACAATTTTAAAAAAACGACAATATTTTTTACTTTCTGCTATAAAACATATTCAATAAAAAAAATCAAATTTCTTCATAAATTAAGGCCAATATGTATTCTGCTATATATTTTTGGTAAAAAAATCCCAATGAGCGCATATTGATTGGTGTCTACAACTATGATATATTTGCTGGAATTTTTATTTTATTTTTTATCTTTTAATAGTAATGGCAACAATCAGTGACTTTTAGCGGGACTGAAATTCTGACACTGACACTTTTGACATTTTTTGGGGAACCATTGACACTAATGATCACTGTGATCAGTGCTAAAAATATGCACTGTACTAATGACACTGGTTGGGAAGGGGTTAAACATCTAGGGTGATCAAAGGGTTAAATGTGTGCCTAGTCAGTGTTTTTGTGTACTGTGTGTGCTGCTTTTACTAGGGGAAGAGAAGGATTTTAGTCCCTGCTTTGCAGGAACACAGAACCCATCCCTTTCCCCCTGTCAGAATGTAGATCTGCTTTGTTTACATGGGCAGAGCTCCGTTCTGAATCTCTGCTCGACGATGGGCGGTTGACATAGAGTGCCCGACACCTGCAGATCGGCTTCTACTGTGAGTAATCACAGCAGAAGCAGCCCGACAGTGGTGCGCTTGCAGCCTCTGCAGGCAGAAGTGCAAATGTAAATATATATGATAGGCGCACAGCAAGTGGTTAAAGCAAGATATAAAGTACAGTGCTTTTGCAGTGTCATTTGTCCAAATACCTGTTTGATCCTGTGTTCCCCTATGTGTACTGACCACGCTTATCATGGCTGCTGATCCATGATAGCATGGTCAGATTATGTGCCTCTGTCATCATACTGCTCTCAACTCAGCATCTCTGCATCTCCCCCTCTCCCCTTCCCTTCCTGCCTGTCATATCTGTATTCTGTGCTCTGAGCTGATCTCCTCTCCTCTCTGCCCCCCCTCCAGCATCTATTCCCTTGTGGCTGTAAATTAACATATAATAATTACTTGTATCCCCTCTATTTTAGGGTAATATTAAGTACAACGTGTGATTTTTTTAAATTATAAAGCTAAATACCTTCTTTGCCCAGGGCTACTGTGTAGGTCACTTGTCCTCCCTCTGCTAGCTTGCATATGTCAGAGGGGAATCTCAGCTCCTCCCACTGTACTCCCTTAGATCGGGAAGGAGAGTGGAGGGAGGACACATGACCACACAGCAGGGCTGGGCAAAGAAGGTATTTAGCATTGCGATTTTAGCCCAAGGCTGAAACACAGACCAGGTATTCCTGGCACTACATCCTCTGAAACGTTCCTTGTTGTGGCTGACCAGCTGTCCAGGAAGGAGGCTAGTGGGACATCAGCTGAATCCCCTGTAGGAGACCCCCAGTGACCCCCAGTGATCCATACACCTATACATCTCTACTAAGCCTGTTTTGACCCTCCTGAATAAGGGTGGTCGCAGGCTTTCCGGTAAGCCTCCATTACTCTATCACCCGGTGGTGGGCAGTACTAGCGGTTGAATATTGACCCAGGATTCTGCATTGAATATTTCAATTTCTGGAACTTTTTTTTTATTTTCACTTCACGAATATTTATTACACTTATGAATTTTTGTCTTTATAAGCACTTAGTTATTTTATTAATTTGATGGTATTTTATTGGAAGATAATCACTGTTGTTGATTGTTCATCTATTAATACAATATAATCCACAATCTAGTATATGTCCAGCGCTGCACTGTCTATTATATATTTATCTTTTGTGCCCTCATATCGGGGTTATTGTGTTCAGCAGCAGGACTTCCATCACGGTTTCCTTTTTCTCACATAAAAACATTATTATTATTATTATTATTATCTTTCACTCATTGTATATGCACCTAGCGCAATTCTTTTTTATTTTCAGTTCCCATTTATGCCTCAGTGCATAGGCCACTCTAGACCTATTTAAGTTGTTTGACAGTGTTATTTTGAAGTCTGCATTTTGGGTTTGATTAACACTATTAAAGATCACAGTTTGCCATTCTTGACTATTGAGTTACCAGATCACTGTTTGATTGTGGAAAGTCTCCCAGTAAACAAACTTCCTGTTCACTACATTTGTGTCTGTTTTACTGTGTTTGCAAGTACACTGTTTGCTAGGTGTGCTAGAGGGGCTGAGACAGTTCTTTGGGGTTGAGAGGCAGAGTAACAGACTGAACAAACTTAAGCAGCTTCAATATTGCTACAATAGCATGTGTTTTTTCGCTGTTAAAATTAAAGATACAAGTAGTTATCTCTTTTATGGTTCCACGCACGTAAAAAAAATATATATACTTGACCCAAATATAGAGTGAATAGGTATTAAATAGGTTGACTGAATAGCCTTAAAATGAATCTGTCATTCAAGTGTTTTCATACCGTTAAGAAGTAGTAAGTGGGCATTAAACCAAAGGCTCAAAAACCCATGTAGCTGCAGGCACTGGGGAGCAAATAATTCTCAAAAATCACAAAAATATCACTGAAGTCATTCAGCAGCTCATCCTTCTCACATTCCCAGAGCATCTGCTGTGTGTTTTCATTAGAAATTAGAAGGCTGCAAGGGGAAAACAGAGTGAGCTGTTGAGAGAATGACTTGGATGACTTTAATGCTTCTACTTGGAATGTTGAGTATGATTTGCTTCTCAGTGACTGCAGTTATTACCAAACAATCTTGTTTGAATACCTTGAATACCAGAGGGAGGATCTCCTTATGGAATCCAGGTCACAGGGGTATGTGCAAAGTGAAGTCTCAACTCATTATATTTCCAATTGTTACAGCCTAGAATTTGATCAGATCAAAGGAAATATATGCAAATACTTACCCATCCTACAAGGAGATGCAGGCTTGGCAGAGGTTTTATTCTCTGGGAGTGCAATTCATAGCAAAACAGGCACCATGGTCCTAGGTGACACACAGGTGAAAGTGTGTAGTATGTGTTGACTTTGTTGGAGTGGGTGATGTCATCAGTGTGTGAATTGCTGTTTGATACTAGGTGTTTATGCGGAGTGGGTACCAAGGTTCAGCATCTGACATGCCCACCATAGAAAGGAATGAATGGGGGCTTGACAACGGTGAGGTTGGGGCCTATTGTCTAACATCATCTGTGCAGCATGCATGTTTCTATGCACATAATGGTAATAATTCCCTGGGTTACATTATTGACCATAAAAGCTCACATTATGTTATTAGATTATATCACCTAGTGATCCCCTGGGAGTCAGATAATGTTTAAAAATGAAAATACCAGTACAAAAAGGGAAACAAAATGGTGGCTCCCTTTAATATTCCATCCAGTCTGGGTAGCCAGAAAAGCGAGGACAGCAAGTATGTATCCCCAACCTTCTTGTATCTTACTAGGCCACATGACTTTCAACATTGATGGTACCTTGCAAGAGGGAGTGGCAAAGCCTCCCCCCTTACAAAGGTACCTTTGTCTCAATGTTGAGGGACAATATCCTCTTTCCTACATCCATGTGCCTCAAAATCAGGTGGGGCTATGGTAAAATGGGAGGGATTTATGATGCAATCTGGAAGCCCCCTTTATATCAGGGGGTGGCCAGATATCTGTCCCCCCTCAGGGGTATGACTACAGGGGTATATTAGTACCCCTTATCCATTCTCACAAAGAGTTAAAATTAAAAAACAACATATTGAAATACCCTTAACAAACACACACTTACTGGCTTTTTAAATAAGGTTTATTAATGACCCTAGAAGTAAATCCAGTGATAATCATGGCATCCAGTGATGTATCCGCCAATCGAATTATCTAACAAGGTATTCTATGTCAATCACAATGACCTGTCACTGATCTGTACACACCTGCCAATAAATTACAGATTCCCATCTGCAGTTATTTAAATTTACAACCAGGAATCCGCAGGGTGCAGGTTCTGTCACTTAGCAATAATATGGCACATACAGCCCACCTAAATTCCGTCACTATTGACTTCATGGTTGTGTTCGAGCAACACTAGTCATTATTGTCAATTCTACAAAATAACAGATCTGGCACATCTGCTGCTATCTGCTCTTTTCTAATAATATGTTGTGGAAACATTTTCCAAAATGTCTCTACAATTTTTAGTAGCTGAGTGTACCTCTAGAGACTTAATGATCTAAATTTATAAACTTCTGTAATGATGAGGTAGCTACCTTTCCAGTCTTTCAAGCAATCAAACCTGACCTTTTACATGTAATTTTATCAATGTGACAAGATATACAAATAAAACTGAAATGTCAGACATGCTAAGTAATATTTTGCATATAATTTGTATTTTACTAAATATATTACAGGCATGTTGAAAGCCCTACAAACCAGATGGCATGAATTGTATCTTGTGGGTTTAAAGAGCATTCTAATGTTGTCAACCATATACTGTTATTTTCTTTCTAAATAGTTTTTATTGTTTCATATGTATGTATGTGAATCAGAAGGCAATGAAAGAATAAACTGTGACTCACAATGAGTATCTAGTCTCAGAACATATAAAATACATGCATCTGTAAAACAAAACAGGAGTGGTTGACAGCCGTTTTATCTCCTTACAATACAATTAAACGCCACAGATCCACATTTGATATACTATGCTATGGAATCTTCTGTATTATCATATGCGAAGCCTATGGTCCAACATTATGTATTCATTTGGCATACAGGCTATTTTACAAAGAAAAAAGGAAGAAAGAGGGAAAAAAAACAAGAGGTGAAGTAAAGAGAACAGACTGGAAAGGTCTCTTCTCTTGGTCTTGGTCCCGACACCTCCAAACCCCATCCCAGTTATATTGGTGGTTGTATGTACCACATCCAGGGTTTCCAGATCTTTTCATATCTGGTCTGTTTGTCTAGCCAGTTTCCTGTGTAGCATTATCCAAGAAAAAATATTCTTTGTTGCCATTAAGTCTACTACAGGAAATCCCATGCTTTCACAATGGTCATTTTAGCCACTAAGATATAAAATATGAGACCACTAAAAAGATATAAAAATTTGACTGTGTATGGGGATGTCCTCTATTGAGTTTCTGAAGCACAAAAGGGATGCATTAGGATACATCTTGGCAAGCCTGGATGGGAACATATAAAATGATTGAGGTTAAAATTATTGTAAACGATCACCTTGAAAAACAGCTCATTCAGTTTTAAATAGAAATGAAAGGCAAAACATTTATGTATAGATTTAAAAAAAAACATTATAAATACCTTTTTTTCCCCTTTGTATACGTGACCACATCCCTCAGTTCTCAGCTGCACGAGAGCTGTAAGAGGAGAAACAGCACACTGATCTTCCCAGAGAAAGGCTGTGCAGAGTGGATGTGTCAGGTCAAGTCTGATCATTGGAGGAGAGCACACTGAGTTCCCATGATAGATAGAGAACTTGCCACGGTGTGTTCTCTTGCTTAGTGTGGTCAGTTTTTAACAGGAATGCATAGGGACTGGCAGGAACACCAGAAATTTCACACAAAGGAAGCGATACAAAGAGAGCAGGATACTTTTATTATTCAAGGAATATGAAATGATGGGGTAACAAACACTTTAATATTGAGTGTCTCGGATTTGTCTTTGCTGACCCAGAGCCTCGATATGTTGCTGAAATCTGTCAGAAGTTGACACAGGTTGGGTAGGGTAGTGATTAGCAACATTGCAAACAGTAAATCATCTGCACAGAGGGCACACTTGTGATGTGTGTCAGCCCTCTGGACACCCTGTATATATGGATTTATGCAAATTGCTATTACCAACATCTCTATTCCTATTACAAACAATAATGGAAACAAAGGGCAGCCCTGTTAGGTGCCTGTTTGTATTGCTATTATATTTTATTTGTACCCACTTACCATAATGTTGGCCATAGGCTTTGAGCATAAAGTGCGAAGAAGGGATAAGAATTTGGGTTCAAAATTATATTTCTGTAAAACCCGGAATACAAAGGGCCAAGACAGGAGTCAAAAGCTTTATGTAAATCCAATGAAAGCACAACCCCTATTCGCTCTCTAACTCTATCCCAGTTAGAACTTAGACCTGAGATCATTTTGATTGCTCTTCAGATCTGGTCCACCACCTGGCATTTGGGGACAAACCCCACTTGATCAATATTTATATTGTGCTCCAAAAATTGGGCAATTCTGTTAACATAGCTTTTCATCAGCAGCAGTTTTAAGGTTGCAATTGAGGAGCAAAATAGGTCTTTTTACAAATAGTTTTATACATTTCCAGAACACCTGTCTGGTTTGGGTATCATGTAGATATAAGCCCTATTTGAATCAGCACCAAGAGGCAAACCATCCTGAAGAGCATCATAAAAACCCTGTACGTGGAGTACCAAGTGTGGGAGGAATTTCTTATAGCCTGTCAATTGTTTGCAATATTTCTTTACCCATAACTTCTTTGTCCAAAAGCTCTCTGTGGGAGCCACTCATGTAGGGTAGAGAAATACACAATAGAAAGCTGTCTATTTCATCATCATATCCCTTCTTTGAGGCTGCATAAAGCTTTGAATAATATGTATGAAGCTGTTGAGAATTGTGGATTCTGGGTAAAAGAACGGGCAAAAATGTCACTCTTTAGATGTGCATAGCTGGTAGAGACATACCCAAAAAGATTTGCAGCTGTAATTGCAGCGAAAGGTGGTTCTACAAAGTATTGACTGAATACAAATGCACGCCTCACTTTTCACATATTTATTTGTAAAAAAATTTGAAAACCATTTATAATTTTCCTTCCACTTCACAATTATGTGTCACTTTGTGTTGGTCTATCACATGCATGTACATTTTTGGTTGTAACATGACAAAATGTGGAAAATTTCAAGGTGTATGAATACTTTTTCAAGGCACTGTGTGTTATTAATGGTTTTGTACAATTTTATGGAAATTGTATCATGAATAAAACTTTTGTAATCTTTTATTAATATTTTGAGTACTTGCTTCTCTCACCTGGGCTTTTTTTCTGCCGTATTGTTTAGTAGAGAATGATGGGTTAACCCTCCCCTAGAAGAAATGCAAAAAAAAAACAAAACAGGGTAAATAACAAAACATTTAAGAGAAATCACGGGGCCCCATACAGCCTACCTGCCTCCCCAGCCAAAAGTGACTTTTTAGTCCCTTTTTCGACAGCCTCAGCTGCACAGATGAATGAATAGAAAGCGCTCTGAGGTGTCCTGCTCATTCACAAATTGAAACATAGTAAACATAGTTTACTATGCTTCAGTGGTGAATATACACAGGCGTGATTAGTACTGATCGCTCACTGTGTTCATTCAGGAAATGAAGGGGCCAGTAAATGACATCCCCCTGCGTTCCGGCAGTGCTGCGGCGGAAAGGGGCACACAGTGGTGCCTGGACAGCAGATGGAAGGGGTGCATGTGCTAGAACCAATCCCCTTGCATTGCAGCCAGAAGCAGGGAGAGGAGCAGAAGCTGGCAGCGCTGCAGTGTGAGACAGAAGAGGTTAAGTGTCTGCAAAAAGACAGTAAATCCAGCCCGCCAGCTTAGCAGGTGCATGGGCCCCCTTTTGAACTAATGGGGCGTGGGCCCAGTACAGGAGGACTGTCTGTATTGCCTTATCAGCGGCCCTGAGAGAAATACCCAGTGATGTGGGTAATGTCCAAAAAATAAAGCACTTAGCAGTGTCAGTGTAAAACTCAACACTAGGTTTGAGTTCAGTCCCAGTACAAGTGAAGGGATTGGAGTCAAACAGGGGTTCAAAGCTACCACATACCCCTTAGCCTCGGTTCACACCAGAGGCGGCACGACTTGCAGGTCGCCTCACCGAGGCGACCTGCACACGACTGCCCGGGCGACTTTCAAAACGACTTCTGTATAGAAGTCTATGCAAGTCGCCCCAAGTCGCCCCCAAAGTCGTACAGGAACCTTTTTCTAAGTCGGAGCGACGCAACGGTTCCATTGTACTGAACGGGACGCTACTTGTCAGGCGACCTAGGTCGCCTGACAAGTCGTCCTAGTGTGAACCGAGCCTTACCTGAAAATGTTAATCATTATATGACATCAAAAACAATAAACAGTAAACAGTAGCTTGCTTAGGAAAAAACATTACTAAATCAACATCTGAGAGAAAAAGGCCAGCAATTACCATCAACTTCTGAAGTCCCTCACCACCAGTTAACCCTCATGTACCCTCTTGTAACTGCTCATATTAGTATAGTTGCTCATGAGTGGCTATACTAAATGCTGCCGGTAAAGTCATGTACAGTATCTATTCCAGGTGTCTCCTGAAGAGGAGCAACTCACTAGAGAGCCTGGTGAAAAGGCTCATTAAATGCTGGTTATAACATGGTCTGGGAGTTCAGGAAGAAGAATGTCCTATCTACCGAAGACACATTGTACAGAAGTTAACTCAGTCCTCATATAACAAGTCAAAGTCCAGGCCCAGACTTGAGGTGTGTCCAAAAAAGCACATCCCTGCTGTCAGGGTTTGAGGTAGGATGATCGGTCCTACTGTAGGTCAACTTGATAAACAACATATAAAAATTAAAACAAACTAAAGAGGTAGAATCCCTCAGTAACATCAGGTAGTATGTTGGGGACCCACACAAAGGAAAATTTGTAATGATGGTCTGAACAGAATTAGTACTCCTCAAAGGAGGCCTGTCCCAAAATCTGGTGTGGCTTCTGGTGGTTAGCCACAAGCGGGCCACCATTACTGATCTGGTTTTATCATAATCTCTTTGAGTAGAGCAATTAGGAGAGCTTGTTGGTGCCATTGAGATGAGCCCAAGCTTCAGCAATATGGCTTCACCTTCCTGAAATGTGGGGAAAGAGTATGTCTTATTTTGCCACGTGAACAACAGGCGGGAAAAAAAGAGCCAACGATATTTAATCCTCGTAGATTGTAAGCTCTAACGAGCAGGGCCCTCTGATTCCTCCTGTATTGAATTGTATTGTACTTGTACTGTCTGCCCTAATGTTGTAAAGCGCTGCGTAAACTGTCGGCGCTATATAAATCCTGTATAATAATAATAATACCTTTGTTGATGAAGGATTGCAATAATGGCTTTAAGGATCTACGTTTCTAGACTGTAGTTGGTGATATGTTAGGATGTTCAGTACAGGCAGTCCTCGAGTTAAGAACACCCAAGTTACGAACGACTCCTACTTACGAACAGCCACTTTTGCTCCATGCTGGTCCTGGATACCTCCGGACACATCCCATACTGCAGTACTACATGTACTGCATGGCCAGAAGAGCCCCAGATAACATAACAAGCGCCCGGAACATCCCACATCCATGTACAGGCGGACGTTACACTTACGAATGCAGTGTTCCGACCGGAAGTTACACTTACAAATGCAGTGTTGCGAATTACAAACAACTTCGACTTACGAACAAACCTACACTCCCTATTGTGTTTGTAACTCGGTGACTTCCTGTTTCATATTTTTAGTGGCTTTTTGTGCAGCTTCTCCCTTTCCCAGTCCGAGGTTCACTGTAAAAGTTCTGCAAAAGGCACATACCTATTCATATTAGCTACATACATAACTGATGTATTCATTAATAAAAAGCTGCATTATTTTCTGTCTATTATATCTGCCTGGAGTTCAGACATAAGCTTTTGCTTAAAAAAATCTGCTTCTTAAATCACTGATAGCCATTTAATAAATCTCCTACTATGTCTGTGCTTTATGATAGACTGCAGTTGCTCTGGCTAAAGGGAAATTAAAATGGACCTCCAGGCAAACAGCTAAATTCACAGTTGAAATAAATGTGTTTACTGCTTAGCTGCCATACTGTCTTGTGATTAATGCCGTCTACACGCGAACGGAATGTCCAACAGAAAAAGTCAGACGGGAGCTTTTCATCGTATATTCCGATCGTGTGTATGTCCCATCGGACTTTCTACATCGAAAATTCTGACGGACCTAGAAAGAGAACATGTTCTAAATTTTTCCGACTGAACCAATTCCTATCGGGAAAACCGATCGTCTGTATGCTGTTCCGACGTACCAAAAACGACGCATGCTCTGAAGCAAGTACGAGACGGAAGCTATTGGCTACTGGCTATTGAACTTCCGTTTTCTAGTCCTGTCGTACGTGTTGTACATCACCGCGTTCTGGACGGTCAGAATTTGGTGTGAACATGTGTATGCAAGACAGCTTGAGTGGAATTCCGTCGGAACTCCATCGGAAAAACCTTCAGAGTTATTTCGACAGGAAAACCGGTCGTGTGTACAGGGCATTACACGCACACACCTGCCACATTATATTGTCCTTCAAATTCCACACGCTTAAAGCTGAAGTCTAGTTGATTTTTTTCCATACTGCTCCAGGCACATAACTTACCTGTAATGAAGTATGTCTCAGGTCCTGCAGGGTGATGTTTCCTGAAGAAATCTTCTCTGCTGTGATGTCCAGTACTCTTCACAGTTTTTAACCTCTGGTGCTGAAAGGGTTAATAATTTTGGGTCTAACATTTAAATTTATTTCAGAAACTCCCAACGTGGCTGACACCCTCATTCCCTCTTCTCTCTGACAAAACATCATTAACTGATTTTATTGAATGTAACACCACCTGTGAGTGGGGGAGTGGGAGAAGAATGACAGAATCCTCTTTCCCACTTATAGACCATGCTACTATTAGTTACGTTTATATCCTGGTTAAATAGCTTACCATAATCCGCTGCGGCATGCAATTTATGTATAACCCCATAATACAGGGGGTGTCCTACATGACTATGACCATGCCTGAATATTCATAAAGCCTGCATGTGATCTGCATACAATATCTATTTGAACTCCTACCCTCCTAGCTGCTGCATGCTTCAGATTGCAAATGACATGTTCCCCTCTGGTGTGATAGGAAACAAATGTAGCTGTCTTCCTATGTCTTCCTATTCCTTCCGTCGGGCTAAAGTGTGAATGCATAAGCATGCACATGCGCATTAGCCTAATGGCTGGCACAATGTTCCCTACCAGCATTATTAAAAAATACTTTCTCATACAGACTATGGGACTATTCCAGTATCCTAAAATAGTCTATACCTCACATCCTTTGTTAAAACGATTGTAAACCGCAGATGCAAAAAAAAGAAAAACCTGCAAGGCAATGGCATTATGTGCTAGTATGCATTGCATATTAGCACATTTTTAAATACTCATCTTAGAACAAAGCCCTCCAGCACTGTAATGTTACCGCTGAGAGGGCTGACATGTTCCCCTTTCTTTCTTCCAGGTCCGCGTGCTCCGGTTATGTGATTGGCTGGAACCGCACGATTACGTCACTCCCGCACATGCGTAAGAGTCTTTTGTTTCCGGCATGAAGCTCTGAAGGTCTGGCAAGGTATGCCAGACCTTCAGAGTGCATGTGCCAGTTACATATTAAATGTAATTAAAACACTATTGCTGCTTATATTATAATAAGGTCTAAACAAATTGCCATACACCCAGTGATTAGCAACTTCTGCCTATTCCTCATTAGCAGTAAAAATTAACAATTCATCATTACATTGTTCATCATGTATTTGATTCTCTGATATCTGGGCTTGAGTTTCTACCGGTGTTTTGTGAACATCAGTCCACTTCTTCAGGAGATCAAAGCATGCTTGTGCTGCACTTCTTCAGGAGCGCAGATAAAGATTTTCTACAATATACAATAATATGTTAGTAGCCCATTTCAATACATTGTCTTTTTTCAGCATATGCCATCAAACTACCACATTTGCATGTAATAGAGATGATGGTACTTGCCCCAAAATATAGGTGTAGTAGAAGAGTAGAGATCCATAATTCCCATGTGTAGAGGCAGGTGAGAAGGTGCAAGGGATATCAGGAGATGTAGTCTTTCTACTGAGTTTGCCAGGAGCCAAATGTTTTATTTATAGTGATATCTTTTATACTACTGCTATATATATATATATATATATATAACAGCTTCCTTTGTCACTGGTGTTAAGTACTGGGTGCCATCCAACCAATGATGTGACCTGACCACATTCCTTTTCTGGATGAGAAACCCTGTCCATGTAAACAAAGGGACAAGGATAGTGGCAAACATCAATGTCCAAATATTGCCATATTTGGGAAAAGACATTGACCAAATATTGTCATTGTCATAGTCAATAATATCAGCCACTATCCCTGCTGCTTTTTTTAAATTCCATTTGACAGCTTGGGGATGTCAGGACTGGGCTATTAGCAGCTCTCTTCTCTGTGCTCAGGCTGCTCAGCTGTCGGATAATTGTTAACACTTATGCATTCCTCAGTGGCTCCCCTGGTTATTATTATCTGCTCGTCAGTCCCGCCAACAGCCAGCCCCTTCTGGCTATTTAATCTGCATTGTTCATTCCTTTCCTGCCTTTGCCTGGTCAACATATCTGGAGTTTCTCTGCTGTGTTTCTCTGAAAGACAGGTGATGTCCCTTTTGGTTCCTGATCCTGTTCTTCTACCTATGATCTCTGGTTTCCTGATTACTGGCTTGTCGGACTACCAGCTTTGGCTTATGATCCCTGGCTTATGTTTTAACTATGTTTACTGATCTGTATCATTTTTACCATTACATTAAAAGATGTGATTTTTACTGCATTTCTGTCTCAGTCTGATTCATGGCTCCTGATAGGGGAGTTTGGCATGTCGGTGTGTGTTTTGTTATATGTGTTTGACGGGCATTATTTACCGTGATTACCAATGATCTGCATCGCTGGACCTGTATGGATGGATGAATGTATGGATGTGTTCGACATGGATTTACATTGTGGAACATTTTGTTTTTTGTTTTGTTTTTTAATAAAGGACTTGTCAAATGTGTTTGTCTTTATTTACCATTTACAGTTTTTTTTTTGTGCATGAGTAAGGGTATGTACTCCTAACTTATTCATGAAAGGGGTCAAATCTTGAAACTCATCTTTTTTTATTTAAAGGGGTTTCCGGATTCCAATAAGCCCCCCACCTGCAGACTCCCACAACCACCAGGCCAGATTTGTGGGGAAGGAGCCCTTGTTGTCATCAACATGATTTGCCACAGAGGTCCCCCTGACATGGTAATCTTCCTATGTTAAGGGCATGTGGTCTGATATGGTTCAGGAGGAGGGGGCTGCGTGCTTGTCCCCTCCTTTCCTGGCAAACAAGGCTGCATGCTTGGATAGAGGTCTGGCTTGAATTTGTGTGTGGGGTTGCTCCTTAAAAATCCATCCCAGGGCCTTTTTTCCAAAAGGTGGACTTAGCTTTTAAGACACAGATATAAAATTGTCACTGACTGTACAAGGCATTAGCAAGATATCACCTGCAGTTTAGCTTTGGACAAAAGTTCACAAGAAGAAGGTTGAAGAACTGCAAACAGAGAACAGAAACTGAATTATTAACCGCTTCCCATCTGCCCACATCCTATAAACGGTGGATGGGAAGCAATACATATTACATACAATACATCAGCCTCCTGCATGGCTCACATTACTGGTGTATTTGGGTGATTACATGGTCTTGTACCATGTAATTGCTGTGTCCAATCACAACAATTGCATAGTACTCAATAGAAAACTAAAGTAAACATCGATTTAGCACCCCCGTCCGCCCCGTGCACAAATGTGAACACGTGCTCCAGTCTTGCATGTATATGTAAACGGCAATCACACCACACTTGAGGTATCGCCACAAACATCAGAGTGAGTGCAATAATTCTAGCTCCAAACCTCCATTGTAACCCTAAACTTGTAACCTGTAAAGGCTTTTAAAATGTTGCCTTTGGGGATTTTAAAGTACTGTACTGTAGTTTGGCGCCATTCCATGGGCAGACACAACTTTAAAGCCTGACATGTTTGGTATCTATTTACTCAGCATAATATCATCTATTATATTTTAACAAATAATTGGGTATTATATTATGTTTTGTTCATTACAAATGTTTAACCACTTCCATAATGGGCCTTTTCTGGTGCTCTTCTCCTACATGTAAAAATCATCATGTTTTTGCTAGAAAATTACTCAGAACCCCCAAACATTATATTTTTTTTTAGTAGAGACTCTAGGGAATAAAATGGCGATCGTTGCAACTTTTTACATCACACAGTATTTGCGCAGGAATTTTTCAAACGTGTTTTTAAAAAAAAAGTTTCATGAATTAAAAAGAAAACAAAACAGTAAAGTTAGCCCATTTTTTTTTGTATAATGAGAAAGATGATGTTACGTTGAGTAAATAGATACATAGCATGTGACGCTTTAAAATTGTGCACACTTGTGGAATGGCACCAAACTTTGGTACTTAAAAATATCCATAGGTGACGCTCTAAATTTTTTTACAGTTTACCAGTTTAGAGTTACAGAATGTAAACATCGCTTGTAATAGGAATAGTATGTGACAGGTCCTCTTTATGGAGAGATGTGAGGTCTTATAGACTCTCCTCCAGGCTGGAAAGACCGAAATATAAAAAAATTTACTGTCTTGGCCTTTCCAGTTGAGTCCCCGGCATTGTTTACATCCGCCGGCCCGGAGGTGACGTCATAATGTCGCACCTGGGCCTCCGAGGGTAATGGAGATGACTGGGGACCATCTGGTCACAAGAAATCTCTATGATCAACTTCTGGCGGCGACCGATTCATTCCCTGGCTCGCCAATCGCACGGGCGACCCTGGAGAAGCACCAGAGGGCAGAGGGAAGAGGGGGATGTCCCCTCCTGCCGCCTGTAGGAATGATCAAGTGGCTGAATTGCTGCTATGAGTGTTCTTACGGTGCACAAAATCGCTGGCCGAAAAAGATGATACGTGAATGATGCCTGTAGCTGCAGGCATCATTCAGATTAGGGATCGACCTATATAGTTTTTTCAGTGCCGATACGATACCGATATTTCAGCCACCTCTCAGGCCGATAGCCAATATTGTGTGTACTGCTCTGTACATTTAAAAAAAAAACATTTTACACTTTTTTTTGTATTATTGTTATTACCATCACAAGGAATGTAAACATCCCTTGTGACAGTAATGGGCAGTGACAAGTACTCTTTATGGAGGGATCGGGGGTCTATAAGACCCCAAACCCCTCCTCTGCACTTTAAAGTATTAAAAACGTCAAGAACGGCGTTTTTGAATACTTTATATTTTTTAAAACTGGTGCCTTTAAAGGAGTTGTAAAGACAGAAGGTTTTTTAACTTAATGCATTCTATGCATTAAGATAAAAAACCTTCTGTGTGTAGAAGCCCCCCAGCGTCCCCCAATTACCTACCTGAGCTCATTCTCTCTCCAACGATGTCCACGATCCCCTCAGCCATCCAGTACACTCCTCCTGATTGGCTCCCGTGGCTGTCAATCAAAGTCAGTCAGCCAACAAGGGGAGAGAGGGGGCAGTGCCAGGTTTGGGAGCCGTGTCTGAATGGAAACACGGAGCTCTGACTCGACATGGGTGCTCCCATAGCAAGCTGCTGGCTGAGGGGCACTCAAAGGAGTGAGGGGCTAGGAGCAGCAAAGAGGAACCTGAGAAGAGGAGGATCTGAGCTTCTCTGTGCAAAACCACCTGCACAGAGGAGGTAAGTATAACATGTTTGTTATTTAAAAAAAAAAACAAGCCTTTACAATCACTTTAAGATGCCAGTAATCCAGGAAGTGATGTCATGACATCGCTTCCGGGTTACTAGCTCTGAGACCTGAACGAAGCATCGGCTTTGTTCGGGTCTTCTGCCAGCCGGCGGATGTGCCGGTTGGATGCTCGGGCCTCCCAGTGGGACGGGAGAGCCCGGGCGAGTGGCGGAAGGCGGCAGGAGGGGGATGTCCCCTCCCGCTGCTTATAATAACAGCCATGCAACTGCTGAGCCGCATCGGTTGTTATTACAATAAAGCTGACCGTCCGCTCTAAAGAACGGTACCGGGGTGATGCATGCAGCTGCATACATCACCCCGGCAAAACCTCTTGAAACAATATCGGTAATATCAGGTACTTTGTGCCCGATACTTCAAAAAAAGTGAATATCAGCCGCAGATAAGTGGCCTCACCGATATTTAGTCGATCCCTAATTCAGATATCCCCACTCAAAGTCCAGGACGGCATTTGATGTTCTTGGGCTGGAAGTGGTTTAAAGTATTTATTTTTTCCAATAAATTTACACTTGTAAATGTCTGACATAAAAATATGCACCACCCAACATTTATTCTCTAGAGCCTTTGCTCAAAAATATTTAATCTTTGGGGTTTCTAAGTAGTTTATATAAAACAATTATGCTTTATACATGTAGGAGAGGAATGTCAGAATTTGCGTGGACTATAGGAAATTGAGTACTGTCCGTGATACTTTTTTTATTTGCACTAACATACAATTTTTCAGGACAAGCTTTCGGGGTATGTCCCCTTCTTCAAGGTCCAAGCAGTACTGATTCACAAATTTTTAAGCAGAATGTTAAAGAAGAAGAAAAAAAAAAAAAAAAAAAGAGAAAACCAAACACATACAAATCAATGGTAATAAAGATAGCAGCAGAGTTAGTGAGATAAGACAGAGGGAGAGCTAGGGGGGAATGCAGGGGGATGTTAGTCACAGAGCGGTCGTAAAACTTTAGCATAATGTGTAAGGAAACCAATATCTAAATTCAGGCCATTATTCTTCGTGTCAAAAAAAAGTATCGTTCTTAGTTCAAACGTTTTCCTTTCCTGGATGGTTCTGAAATTCCCTTTAAGAACTAAGACATTGAGGTCTTCTATAGTGTGGTCCGATTGTGAGAAATGATGTCCCACAGGTGTGCATAAACTGTCTTCTTTATGTTCCTTGATGGTATGTCTGTGCAAATTCATCCTCGCTTGCAACTTCTGTCCTGTTTCACCAACATAAGATCCTTTGCTGCACTTTTTGCATTGGATGAGGTACACAACATTACTTGAGGTACAGCTGTAAGATCCCATGATATTGAAGGTCCCATTTGTGTGTATAACACTTTTGGATAGATTTATCTGGTTGCATAGTTTGCAGCGTTTTTTATTGCAGGGTTTGCTACCATTATTTGTGACTTCATAATCAGAGTGAAGTTTCCTGCTGATTAGTTTGTGTCTGAGGTTGGGTGGTTGTCTGAAAGCCAATAATGGGGGTTGTTGGAATATTCCTTTCAGAGTTTCATCCTCTGTTATAATGGGTTGTAAATCTTTGATTATCTTTTTGATCCCTTCAAGTGCTGGGTTGTATGTGGTGACTAGAGGTACTCGGTTATTTGTCTTTTTCTCTGTGTATTGGAGGAGATTTTCTCTTCGGGTTTTCAAGGCTGTGTTTATGCTGTTGTTGATGGTTTTGTCTTTGTAACCCTTCTTATGGAAGGAGTCTGCCAGTGTTCTGCCAGTGTTCTCACTCCGTGGACTATAAGTAGGTAAGGAGCTTCTGTGGCTAGGCTTTGAAAAAGTCTCCCTATGCCTATTAAAAATACCTTGGGGTGTTTACTCTGCAAAATGGGGTCATTTTGTGGGTGTTTCTTTTGTCCTGGTGCTCCAAAAATATGAGAGGTAATCAGGAAATTAGGTGTGTAATTTATGGCCCTAGAGAGCCTGAATGTGCTCCTTCTGGGCTCCTCTATGTGCCTAGGCTGTGAAAAAGTCTCACAAATGTGCTATCGCCACACTCAGAAGTAGCAGAATGTGTTTTGGGTGTATTTCCATGCTGCTTGCTAGAAATATCTTATTAATTTACAACTTTGTGTAAAAAAAAAAAGTTTTTAAGTTTCTTCCCTACATATTCCAAAAACTTGTGACAAAAAATTACATTTTCAAAAGACTCATGACAGTAGACAGTCTAAGGTATTTAGTAAGAGGCATAGTGAGATTATTGAGTCTCACACATGTGGTATCCCAAATACTCAGGAGGCATAGCATAATGTGTTTTGGTGTGTAATTGCAAGTATGCTGTGTGTGAGAAATAGTTTATTCAAATGACAACTTTGTGAAAAAAAACACATTTTATTTAATTTCTTCATTTTCAAAAAAACTGTGACAAAAAAATTACAACTTCAATAAACTCACTATGCCTCTTACTAAATACCTTGGACTGACGGTTTACTTTCCCTGCATTTTAGGGTCTTCAGTAATGAGATAGGCCGTCAGTATATCAGGACAGATCAATTTTTAAATTTATACAGTATATCATAGTTTGTAGACTCTATAGCTTTCACACAGACTAAATAATATACACTGTTTTGGGTTATGTGTACTAAAAAAAGATAGCAGAATACATTTTGGCCTAATTTTATGAAGAACGATTATTTATTTGCAAAATTATATAACAAAAACAAAGAAAATAGTATTGATTCAAAATTGTCCAATTTTTTTTTAATTTAGAAAACAAAAAATAGAAAACTCAGTGGTAATTAAATATCACCAAGATAAAGCTCTATCTGTCTCAAAAAAAAAAAAAAAATTTGGGTACAGTTTTGCATGCCTGAGTATGATTGTCACTCAAAGTGTGACAGCGCTGACAGCTGAAAATTGGCCTGGACTGGAAGGGAGTGAAAGAGTCCGGACTTGAAGTGGTAAAGAGCATGTAGGACCTTATTTATGTGTAAAGATGATTAAAGGAGTTTCATCATTAGGAATAGGCTATTAGGGTGAATATGATCCCTTTCTTAAAAAAAAAAGATGGTGTTTAAAAACACAAATATATATAAAGAACTATTAATATTTATAAGAAACACCACTGTAAAATTTTGATCCAGAAAGATATCGGATTGTCTTTGGAGATAAGGAAGGATTTATTTTCCTGTTAGAGAAAATTGGACACATCTTTATCAAGATGTTTACCTTTATCTGGATCATTTGAGGATTTAGGGTTCTGAGGATGCAATTTTTTTTTTATTTTGCTTGAGCATAACAGACATATGCCTTTTTTAACTTTAATTATATAACACTCAAATGCAGAAAAAAACATATTGAAAACACGGGTATAATTAGGTGATGACTGGGCATAAAACCCAATGGCCAACATATCTAAAATCTTTGATTAGGGATAAGAGATACACTATATTGTCAAAAGTATTGGGACACCTGCCTTTACACGCACATGAACTTTAACAGCATCCCAGTCTTAGTCTGTAGAATTCAGTATTGAGTTGGCCCACCCTTTGCAGCTATAACAGCTTCAACTCTTCTGGGTTGAGGTCAGGACTCTCTGCAGGCCAGTCAAGTTCCTCCACCCCATACTTGCTCATCCATGTCTTTATGGGCCTTGTTTGTGCACTGGTGTGCAGTCATGTTGAAACAGGAAGGGGCAGATGACAGGAAGAACAAGAAGCCGGTACATACGTGCAGCCCAGGAAGAGGGAGGAGCCGGATGTGGGTGGCTAATTGGATCGGCTGCTGATCCCGGGATGCCGGACGTCTTCTCCTCCAGCTCCGGCGTGCGGCTGAGAGCAACCCTGTCCCCTCTGTAGTCTGCCCGCCCCCCGCTCTGGAGCCTGGAGCCCCGGAGCCTGATGACCCGCACCGCATAGCATCGTTAATCCCCTGCAGGCATCTCGGGAATGAACCCCTCAGCAACGCTGAAGCACCTCGGGCGTGCTCAGGCACGCCGGGAAGTGAAGGGGGAGGACGGTAGCCAAGCGACGATGAACCACACCGAAGCGCTGTAGCGCTGGAAGGAGCAGCTGACACAGGACAGAAAAACCCGTGCTGCGGAAAAAAAAAAAAAAAAAAAAAAGAGCTGGGTAAGATCGTTTAAAAACGGCTGAGGGGGTAAGTGTCTTATTTTTAACATAACATGTAAGATCTCCCTTCTCTGTAAAGGATTAAGAATTGCAGGTAAAACCCGTGGAAAGTAAACTTATATTACTTATGTTATGTCAGTATTACCTGCTCACACACAAGATATACCTTTGAAGATAATTGGGACCGGGACTCTTATTAATGCAGTAACTGATAGCAGCTAACTGGAGCAGGATTTGTAACAGTGATAAAATCCCCCCTTTGAGGGTCACCAATCTAGAGGGTTACCCCTCCCGTCCCTACCTGATCTCTCTTGTTTCCCTCATCTCTCTCTTCCTGTGTGTGCCGCTCTCTTTTTTTGAGGGCTTAAAACTAAAGCAACTGTACAGTGTGGACACAGGGTGTAGGCGTAACCCCAGAAAGACCAGGGGGCTCCCGGAAACACCCGACCCAAAGGGGCAGGGATTCCGGAAGAAAGTATCCCCTCGGTTGACCGCAAAGAGTACCGGAGAGGGCAGACCATACACTGTACAAACACAATACGGACCACACCGGCAAGATACCCACACCTACCCAGTGTGAACAGTATAATGAAGGGAAGGGGAGGGAAGGCGGCCACAGCCAATACGGCTAGTAGCAATAGAACAAGCGTAAGTCCGGGCGCTATAAGGAAATATATGGTCCAAGATGGGAAGGCAGGTGGCTCCAAATGCAAAACCCCTGAACCCCTACCCAAAATAAGCACACGAAGACAACTAGCGGAGATGGACACCAATACTGTAGGTACGGAGACAACGGAAGAGGCCTCAAAGGCCCCTCAGGAGGACAAACAACTAGCAACAAAAAGGGAGATGGCAGAAATGTTCGCAAGATTAGAAACACTAATTAAAAGCGAGATCGGAGCAATTCGACAGGACATGGGCCATACATTAAAAAGAGTGGAAGAGTTGGAAACAACAACGGACACTCAGGGAATGGAGATAAAAATCCTCAAACAGCAAATAGAAGAAATCCAGAGAGAACAAAGAAACTTACGGTATAAACTGGAAGATCAGGAGAACCGGAATAGGAGGAAGAACCTGCGGATAAGAGGTCTGCCCGAGATGGAAGGGGGGAAAGAGAACCTACAAGAAATAATCGATCAAATCTTTGGAGATCGTTTAGATCCAAGATCAAGCTCGAGGATAAGAAAGCCAGTGGAGATCAGGGGGGACACCCCATAAGATGTAATTGTCCGATTTCATAATTTCCAAGATAAAGAAAAGATTAAATCAAGCATAAGAACAAATCAACAAGTGAAATACGGAGAGGCAAACCTACAGATCTTCCCAGATCTATCTGCAGAGACCCTAGCCAGGAGAAGAATCCTCAAGCCACTTCTTGTTCATCTCAGAGCAAATGATGTCCAATATTAGTGGGGCTTCCCGGCGTGTTTGACAGGACACAAGGAGGGTCGCTCTGCGACACTCAGGTTCCCCGAAGAGACACAAAAATTCTGTCAACGCTTAGAAGTGCCACTGGTGGAAATACCGGGATGGTGGGAAAAATCTGAATCTCAAGACAGCAGGGAGGGGACCCCTGCCTGGAAACCAGTTACTAAAATGATGCGACCATAAATAAGAGATATAAGATTGTATTATGACTATTATGACTATAGAAAGATAACTCTGGGTCCAATTACTAGAGGGGAGGAAGAAGAAAGGGGGAAGGGAAAGGGAAAGAAGTGAAAAAAAAAAAAAAAAAAAGGTAAACGAAAGGAGGAAAACTGAGGGGGGGGGGGGCTGGGGGGCGCGAGTGGGGAGGAGGGGGAGAGCCGGGTACTCAGGGGAAAGCGGGTAGATCCAAAGATGGTACCCCCGAGCTCAACCTCTAGGGGGAAAACCGAGGGGCCGGGAGGAGTTAGTAGGGCCACGGTTAAAAGGGCCAGGAGAAGGTCTGTTACCCCAAAAGGGGGGGAGAGGGAGGGAAGAGGTGGGGGGGAGGATAAGGGGGGGGATGAGGGAGGGACAGGGGTTGGAGGGGGGGTGGGTGAGGGTGAGACCGGTACGCGTGGCACTGCTCCCCGCTTTCTAGAATTAGAAGAGAGATTCAGCCCACAAGGAGGTATAGCAGCAAGATGACTGGGATAAACTTAATTTCATACAATGTGAGGGGCATCAATTCTCCCGTGAAGTGTGCGAACATAATGGGAGAATTGAGGCTCCTCAATGCAGAGGTAATCTTCCTGCAGGAGACGCACTTTTTTGTGGGCAAGAACCAAAGAATACGCTCGAGGGACTTCCCAAAGTGGGAATACGGGGACTCCCCAGTTAAGAGTTCAAAAGGTATAGCTATAGGCTTCGCCAAAAATGCTAGATTTCGGTTAGACGAAAAAATGATTGACCCTGAGGGAAGGTTCCTATTCCTCAGGGGCAATCTTAACGGGGTGGAATGCACGCTGGCAAACATCTACTACCCAAACACCAACCCTGGAGGGTACCTTTTGGGTATTCTCTCAAAACTTGAAAGTTTCAAGAAGGGGAGGACCATTATCGCAGGAGATTTCAATATATGCCTTGACCCAGGTAATTACGTCGTGTGCCCGTGGGACTGGAGGGATATGGATGAATAAACTTAAAAGGAAATTGCATCAATGTCAACTGTCAGATATCTGGAGGTTGCAACACCCGAACGAAAGAGACTATTCCTACTACTCCCACGTACACTCGACGTACTCTAGATTAGACTTTTTTTGGTGGAACATAGGTATGTAGATGAAGTAGAAGGCTCAAGAATTGGGTCAATAACATTTTCTGACCACGCCCCAGTAAGCCTTCGGTGGAAATTAGTCAAAGGGAACCCTCCTTCCAATAGCTGGAGATTAAATGAGGATTTATTACATGACAGAGATATTGACCAGTGTATCAAGGAAGGAATAGAATTTTACTTCAAAACTAACTCGGTCGAGGAAACCTCAGAAGCTGTAGTACGGGAGGCCCATAAAGCATATATTAGAGGCATCTTAATAAAAGCGGGCTCAGAAAGGAAGAAAAAGGAGGCTAAGGAAAGATTAGCCATACAGAAAAGCATTCAGGTGCTGGAACAACAACATAAGCAAACAGGAGAAGAGGAGATAATGGTGGAATTACATAAGAAAAGAGAGGCCATGCGGGAGCTCATAGAAGTAGAGAACCGTAAGGTATATAACCGGGTTAAAAAAGAAAGATATATAGGAGGCAACAGACCCGGGACGCTCCTGGCTAGGGTCCTAAGCAAAAAGAAAAATAATAACTACATTGACAAAATAAAAACCAAATCAGGCGAGATTGCCTATAAAGATAAAGACATTGCTAGGACCTTCCAGGAGTTCTACGGGGGACTGTATGCCATAAATAAAAAGACAAGTATCGAAGAGAAGGAAGAAAAGCAAGGGAAAATTAAAAAGTACCTAAAAGATAGCGGCCTGGCTAATCTTTCAGAAAGCGAACAAGCTACCTTGGAAGCCCCATATACAGAACTTGAAGTGAGGAAAGCGCTCAAAGGGTTGCAACTGGGAAAAAGCCCAGGTCCGGATGGACTGACGGTGCTTTATTATAAAAAATATCAGGATTACCTAATACCAAAAATGTGCTCTTATATGAATGATACTGGGGAAAAAGGAGAAATGAGAAAGGAAGCTTTGGCAGCTATAATAGCGGTCATCCCAAAGGAAGGCAAAGATAACACATTATGCTCAAGCTACAGGCCGATTTCTCTCCTAAACGTCGACACGAAAATATATGCGAAAGTAATTGCGGATAGATTAAAACCCATAATAGAAAGGATTGTGCACCCAGACCAGGTCGGGTTTGTGTCAGGCTGACAAGGCAGAGATGACAGTATCAAGACCCTCCTGGCGGTGCAACAGTTGAAGAAAAGTGGAGTCCCAGGTCTACTCTTGTCAATAGACGCTGAAAAAGCGTTCGACAGAGTAGACTGGGACTTCATGATAGGCACTCCCACAGGCCTATCTAAGAAAACTGCACACAATTTTTTTAAGATTCATTTGGAGAAGAAAAGCACCACGTTTAAAATTTACACAATTGACAAAAGCTAAAGGTAAAGGGGGATGGGGAGCACCAGATGTGCGTAAATATTATGAAGCTATAGCTCTAGCTAGAGTAATTGATTGGGCGAAAAATAAAGCAGATAAACACTGGGTAAAAATGGAGAGGGAAATCAGCAATACTAGGTTGAATAGAATAATTTGGATACCACCACATCTAAGGAAATTTAGTTCTGAAACGCACGAGATCACTAAACACGCACTTAAAATATGGGATAATGTCCATAAAAGGGAGCACTGGGGATATAATTCCCCTTTAATGTCACTTAAGGACTCAGAATACTTCGCACCAGGGAGAGGGGAGTGGTTCGGGAGATGGCTATTAGACGAGAACATACAGTTAAAAGACGTCATGCAACAGAATAAAATATGCACATATCAAGAGCTAAGGGAAAAAAAAAGTTTATTGGTAATAAATACTTGGCGGTACAACCAATTGAGTCAGTTTATAAGATCCTTCCCACAACCAATCAGATCAAAGGAGAACCTACGCCCACTAGAGAAAATGTGTACGGATAAAGACAAGAAGGGGGGGTTCTCCCAGACATACAGATTATTGATAGGTTTAGGGAACACAGAAACCCCCTCGTTTATACAGAAGTGGGAGAAGGAGCTAGGGAGGGAGCTCACTGCCCCAGAGGGGTCATTGATCCTAAGCAGAGCAGCAGCTACATCAGTTAACAGTAAAATCCTGGAGTTAAACTTTAGATGCCTAGCCAGGATGTACCTGACCCCAGACCGACTGAACAAATTCCAAAACGGACCCCCACAACATTGTTGGAGGGGGTGTAAGGAAACAGGATCAATGACCCATATTTGGTGGCAATGCCCGACAATTAAAACATTCTGGAGCGAAGTGAGGGGATTTATTAAAGATATAACAGGGATTAGCATACCAGACGATCCCTGGGTTTGTCTATTCCACATGAGTGAAATGCCTAATAAAGCCTACCTGAGAACGCTACTGCCGCATCTCATTGATGAGGCCAAATGTCTGATACTCAAATACTGGAGAAGGATAGAAAGACCCGCAATGATGGATTGTTTGGAGAAAATTAATGAAATACACACCCTAGAATACTTAAGGTATAGTGAGGGTACGAAAATGGGTGCCTTTGAGACAAAATGGAGAAGGTGGGTAGAGTTTAAAATGTCCCTGAGAGCGGCCGAAATATGGACAGCCTAGGTAGGAAGACAGAGAGACCCAGAGAGTAACAGCAAAATGAGCCCGGAGGCTGAAACAGAGATAGATTAGAAGAAATCAAAAAGAGAGGAGGGGGGAGCAGGAGGGGAGGTACGGTCTCGGGGGGGTCAGGGGGGAAGAGGGGGGGAGGGAAATGTATAAAGGTAAAATGTATAAATCAAATACCACGTAAATAAGTCTTGAAAGGTAAAAAAGTGTAATCAGCATTACCACGATGATGAGAAGCAGGAATGGGAAGAAGTTGGAAGTACTGATAACTGAAAAATTACTCCCAGACAAATAATCTTGCTGAGTGGTGAAAAAAAAAAAAGAAACAGGAAGGGGCCATTCCCAAACTGTTCCCACAAAGTTGGGAGTATGAAAATGTTTTGGTATGCTGCTACCTTAAGAGTTCCCTTCTCTGGAACTAAGGGGCCAAGCCCAACCCCTGAAAAATAACCCCATACCATAATCCCCCCTCCACCAAATGATTTGAAGGGTTGGCCCAATACTTTGGCAATATAGTGTGGATGAGCGAGTTTGGGGTGGAGGAACTTGACTGGCCTGCACAGAGTCCTGACCTCAACCTGACAGAACACCTTTGGGATGAATTAGAGCAGAGACTGCAAGCCAGGCCTTCTCATCCAACATCAGTGCCTGACCTCACAAATGCGCTTCTGGAAGAAAGGTCAAACATTCCCATAGACACACTCCTAAACCTTGTGGACAGCCTTCCCAGAAGAGTTGAAGCTGTTATAGCTGCAAAGAGTGGGCAAACTCAATATTGAACCCTACGGACTAAGACTGGGATGCCATTAAAGTTCATGTGTGTGTAAAGGAAAGCATCCCAATACTTTTGACAATATAGTGTATGTTGGTAAGGAACCAGGTAGGTGGCAAGAAACAAACTTTTTTTGAATCTATAAATCAACCAAACCATCCTCAAAACCTGTGTAAATCATATGCTTCCCTTACTTAAAAGATCATCAAGTCACTCTGCTAAGATTTGACCATGAAGTTGAAAAAAGGTCATCATATTTTCAAAAAGGGTTCAGTTTATGCACTTATTACCAGCATTCCTGCATGCAATAACTTTGGGATTTGTATGTCTATCTTTTAATTCCAAAAGAGGGACATGAAAAATAGTTCCCATGTTGCCTATTTGATAAAGAGCAACAAAAACATCCACATCAAATAAATGTCTGTAAATAGAACATCATATCAATCCACTTTATTAAAACATGTAAAATAACACTCCCTGCTTGGGTCCATAGCTCTGACGTGTGTCACCCTAGAATAAGACTTAATCATAAACATGTCATCTCTAGGACTAAGGCCTTTTCTAGGGGAAACACTTTAGAGCTATGGACCCAGATGGGGAGTGTTATTTTATCATTTTTTTTAATAGCGTGATTCATATGCTGACATTGGCATGCACTGGTCATGATTGTTTGCTTTGCCATTTAGGAGCAGAGATGGATTTATTAGCAGAACCACTGCCTGGAGCTGTGGGGCTTAGAGCAGCGTTGATTGGCTGTGTACACCAAGAACACATGCTGAACACAAAATCCTAAGTTACATGAATATAAGTTATGTAAATAATGTAATATTATGATCCAACTCTGGGATATCAAGCATTTTACGCACCAGAATCTGACCACTGGCTTGATCATTTGTATTACTTTATATACTAAGACTTGACCAGGACTTGACTATTTGTTTATCCAGTATTAAATACTCACTGCCTCTGGTTTCCTTGAGGTCTCAATTTCTATCAACATGAGTGTAATCAAAGTGCAGTTTTTATTTCTTATACCACCAAAGATTTCTTCCTGGAACTGGAAATAAACTACAAAAAAGTGAAAAAAGAAGAAAACTAGTCCATAACTCTTGATATTTTTCCTTGTTTTTTTTAAAGCAAATACAGCAGGTAGAGGTAAAGTCAAGGTTAAACTAAAAGTGTAATAGCACCACATTAATGAAAACGTATGAGCAATACTCCTGTCTGAAAATGATATTTGTTTGAACACATGTATTTACTACACAACCATTTGTATTTGAGGTACATTTTTAACATTAAAATATAACAAATAAATCTCAATGGCATAGCGTACACTTCTGCAGTTTAACCCTGTGTTGAATATTTTAAAATGCTGTATGTTTTATCTTCTATGCATTTATGCATCATTCATTCAACCACATCCTGGTTAATACATTATGAGTAGTTTATGAACATGTTGAAGAGGTGAAAACATTCTGGTTAATGCATTTAAGCCTCTTTCTCTTTACATGGCAACAGTTGGTATTCTTTGAATGTCATAGGTAACATTTTATATTCTAATTTGTAATTGATATATACATTAGACAGAAAGATCAAAAAGGTGGATGGTGCTACACAGACAGATGCTGACCTCCTCTTGTAATGGAGGTAAATCCTCCTAATAACAGCAGTATAAAGAGATTTCCTGAAGTTCCTCAGCCTATACCTTACCAAGCTTTGAAGAAAAAATAAATAGAACCTGTTCTGAGGGAAATATGGAGGCAGCCATTATTGACCATGTAAAAGTGGAAAATACCGCGCTGTCACCTGAAAAAATGGAATCAGCAGCCGGCACAGCAAAAGACAACTGCAATTTAAGATAATGGGTACAAGTGCAGTGCTATGTGAAAAGCCATTGTTGACCACCCTATGAAAACACTAATTGCCTTGATGTCTCATTATGAAACATTGACCTAGAATAAGAATACAGACCAGAAAAGTGACCACCCTATGAAAATACTAGTTGCCTTGATGTCTCATTATGAAACAATGACCCAGAATAAGAATACAGACCAGAAAAGTGAAAATAAAGCCATAGCTCCAAATCTGCATATGTGTATCAGAGTAGTGACTCAGAATGTATGGAAGCAATTAGATCAGCATTACAGCCAGGGAATTGAAAATGTAAAGGAGTTTTCAAGCAGCAACCATACATTTCCAGTACATGTTCCCTTTACGTAGTTGGGTAGGGTTCAGTTTCCATACACTTCTTGTCTGCTGTGTGCAAATTTTGTATTGAGATTGCCATAATCCTAATGGGGAGAGCTTATCTTTTCATCTGTAGCAACCACCTCCGCAGAAGCTCCCACCCTTTCCAGTGATTACCTGTCCCTGAAGATAAACTCAAAAACACACCAATGGCAATAAAAATTGGCTTTGAAAAATGGCAATAACTACAAACAAAAGAGGGGATTAACAGGACTGACAAATACCAAATGCAGTGGATCAATAGCAGCAATACCATATAATAGCATGATGAGAAGTTTGGTGATGGTGTTTGTTCACTTTATCCCCCCCCCCCCCCCCCCCCTCAGTGATCCATGGTTTTACCTGCAATGCACTGGGCAAGAGCACTGGGAGAATGAGACCAAAAATAACAACAGCAATACAATCTTAAGCCAACTGCCGATCAGTGGGAAATCTGCACACAGTCTTCTAGTATTTGAGCTCTTTAAACTCTACAGTGGAGCACTCATCCTTTACCAGAAAATATCTGTAATTCACAGAGCAAAATGGTACTTTTGCAATGTGTCCCTATGTAGCAGACAATAAAGGATGATGTGATTTAAATGAGCCTTGTCACATGCAGTGATGTCCTCAACAGGTTTATGCACAGAATGTCAGAATGGTGGCCAAAAGCTTCTCAACACTTTAATGTCTGGTAGACGTTCATTGGATGCAGTCTGGACTACGATAGCTTCTCCGTCTCACAGGAAGAAGGCAAGAGAAGAGTAAGCCACACTGTCTTTGATGACCTCTGCAACACTGGTATGCTGCTGGGATGGGGTCATAGAAAAGGAAAGGCAGCCCACACACATTGGGCCTCCCTCTCAAGCATGCACCTTCCTTTGACTCATGTCCTGGGGTTCTGCACTTCTGTCTCCTCTAAGCACACAGTACACCCTAGTCCTCTCACCGCTGCATAGACACCTCATGGCTTTCCCTGGGCTCCCTCCCTCAACTCAGTTCAGCGGCTCTCCCTGGTTCTAATGGGTGGGTCAAACTCCTGCCAGCCAATCAACATCCTGGCCACCACAGCTTCTTAGGTCACAAAGAGTGGCCTATCAACTTCCTCTTGTTCCTCTCCTCTTCCTGAACTCTGTCAATTTCCAGCAGAGGAGGTTAGAAAAAGTTGTGGCGAGGTGACCATGGTCTACTGAGCAGCTTAAACAGACCACTAGCCAGGGTTATATATCAATCTTTATATTGCTCTTTATATTATCTTTAAATATAAAATGGATAATACATTAATTGAACAATAAAATTGAAAGAGCTCTGGTATGTCCTGTTTCCGTAGAAATACATACAGAATGCACTTGATGGACTGTTGTGAAGTAGAACTCCTCAACCGATTTCCAGACAGCTGTGAAATTACCAGCAGAAGATTGAACCCTGGCCCACTCCACTCAGTCTGTTTCTTGTTTGGCATTACTTTACTAGGAGAGGATGAGGAGAACTCGGAACCAATGCAGATGTGCTACATACAAGTATGCTGACAAGGAAAGATCAGTTTGCTGTCCTAATCACTAAGCTACTACTTCCTCACTATCCAATCACAGGCTAAAGGCAGGGAGGAGACTAAAGCCTAGTACGCACTATCAGTTTTTTTTCCATTCAACCTAGAGGGCAGAGTGAAAAAACAGAAGAACTCAGGAGGAGATCCTGTACTAACAATCCGATGTTAGTACAGCAATCTCCCTGCTGAGTTATTGTGTTCTGACAGGGGAATGGCCTCCCTGCCAGAAAACGCAATTGGCTGAGAGCACTGATTGGATGCCGATTGGCAGACCTTTTTCAGTCATGCCCCTTCGACAGAAGCCGGATGTTCGACCAGCTTCTGTCGGACTGGCTGCCATATACACGGGCCGAATGTCGACCAGTTTCTATTGAACCATCTGCTGTGTAAATCTCAGGAATAGACGAATGGGAATCAGAAACCTTGGCAAGTAAAACTTCATCCATATACTTTGATGTTTGCCTGGAATTTAGCTTCTAGGCTTATTTTACTTGCTCAATATACCAACTATTTTGCTACAGCAAGGGGTATGTATTTGGTTATCTGTGTTTATAAATAAAGGTAATTTTATATCATCCACTGTTTTTGTACATTTTTTAAGCTGTTACTATGCTGCCACTTTGAAAAACAGAAGGCCAGTTATGAAAAAAAGTGCAGAGGCCATGTGCCACAACTGTTATAAACAAGTGCAAAATGATTGTTGAATGTACAATTGAAAGCCTTTTAGATAATAAAATTAGACATGTAAAAGCAAAGAGATAAGCACATAATGATCTAAATGGGGACCAGAGAGACAACACTTAGGCCTCATACACACGGACGTTTCTACAGCGGCGTTTTTGAGCTTTTTTTGTAGCTTAAAAACGCCACTCCATGTTATTCAATGGTATCATACACACCATGCCGTTTTTGAGCTGTAACAGGCATTGGTGTTTTTAAGCTCCAAAAAAAATCCAGGACCAGCGAGTTCTGAAGCTCCAGCGCTAGAGCTGTAAAAACACCAGACGCTGGTAAAAGGTGTTAAACGAGGTTTAACGCTGTATACACATCGTTAATCCTCATCACACGTTTCTCTGTTCCTATTCAAAATCAATGGTTCCCTATGGGGAATGACAATTGCGCGGTCATACAACACTGTACCCAAATTAAATTTGTATCGTTTCTTTTCCCACAAATAGAGCTTTTGTTTGGTGGTATTTGATCACCTCTGTTTTTTTTGTTTTTTTTTTAATTAAAAAAGACCGAATTAAAAAAAAAAAATACAAAACCATTTTATATTTTGTTAATAAATTTTGCAAACAGGTAATTTTTCTCCTTCATTGATGTACGCTGATGAGGCTACACTGATGGGCACTAAGAGCCTGCACTTATTGGCACTGATAGGCTGCACTGATGGGCACCGATCGGCTGCATTGATGGGCACTGATAAGGGGAAACTGATGAGCACTGATAAGGCGGCACTGATGGGCACTAATAGGCGGCACTGGTGGGCACTAATAGGCAGCACTGGTGGGCAGTGATGAGATGGCACTGGTGGGCACTGATGGGTGGCACTGATGAGTGGCACTGATGGGTGGCACTGAAAGGCACTAATAGGTGGCATTGATAGCTGGCACTGATGGCCACTGATGGGTGGCAGTGATGGACACTGATGGGTGACAGTGATGGGCACTGATCAGCACTGGTAGGCGACACTGATAGGCAGCTCTGCTAGGTGGCACTGATGAGGCACCACTGGTAGGTATTGATAGGTGGCACTCGTGGGCATTGATAGGTGGCACTCATGGGCATTGATAGGTGGCACTGATGTACTTGTGGGCACTGATTGGTGGGCACTGATTGGTTGGCACTGTGGGCACTGATTGGTGGGCACTGTGGGCACATATGAGGCAGCTTCGCCTCTCCCTGCTCGGGACCGATGTCCCTTCAACAGGAGCCTGTGATCAGCTTTTTTTTCTTCTCACGCTGTCAGCGTGAGAAGAAAAAAAAGATTACGGATCCTCTGTTTACATCACGTGATCAGCTGTCATTGGCTGACAGCTGATCACGTAGTAAGGGGTCGGGATCGACCCCTTACTCGGATCTGTAATTACCCTAGTCTCATTGACTTGGGTAATCACCGCGCACTCTGGGGAGTCTTAACCACCTCAATATTGGGCAATTTCACCCCCTTCCTGTCCAGGCCAATTTTCAGCGCTGTCGCACTTTGAATGACAATTGGGTGTTCATGCAACACTGTGCCCATATGAAATTTGTATCATTTTTTCAATCAAATAGAGCTTCTTATCACGATCGGAGATGTGGGATGTCAGACTGACACGCCGCACTCGTGACCGCAGTGCTGCGCGCTGGCATGTTATCCTTCTGGACGTCATATGACGCCCAGTCAGGATAACAGAGCCACTTACCGGCTGTCATTCTGCATAGGCAGGGTGGGAAGTAGTTAAATTTCGTACCTCGGGGGTGTCTATAGTATGCCTGTAAAGTGGCACATTTTTCCCATGTTTAGAACAGTCCCTGCACAAAATGACATTTCTAAAGGAAAAAGAGTAATTTAAAACTACTTGCGGCTATAATGAATTGTCATGTCCCGGCAATACAGATAAAAGTAATTAAAAAAAACGGCATGAGTTCCCCCCAGTCCATTACCAGGCCCTTTGGATCTGGTATAAATATTAAGGGGAACCCCGAACCAAAATTTTTTAAAAAATTGCGTGGGGGTCCCCCCAAATTCCATACCAGGCCCTTCAGGTCTGGTATGGATATTAAGGGGAACCGTGCGCCAATTTTTTTTTTTTTTAAATGGCGTAGGGGTCCCCCTGAAAATTTATACCAGACCATTCAGTCCATTACTAGGCCCTTTGGGTCTGGTATGAATATTAAGGGGAACCCTGAACCAAAATGTAAAAAAAAAGTTGTAATTGATATATACCTTAGACAGAAAGATCAAAAAGGTGGATGGTGCTACACAGACAGATGCTGACCTCCTCTTGTAATGGAGGTAAATCCTGCTAATAACCGCAGTATAAAGAGATTTCCTGAAGTTCCACAGCCTATACCTTACCAAGCTTGAAGAAAAAATAAATAGAACCTGTTCTGAGGGAAATATGGAGGCAGCCATTATTGACCATGTAAAAGTGGAAAATACCGCACTGTCACCTGAAAAAATTGAATCAGCAGCCGGCACAGCAAAAGACAACTGCAATTTAAGATAATGGGTACAAGTGCAGTGCTATGTGAAAAGCCATTGTTGACCACCCTACGAAAACACTAATTGCCTTGATGTCTCATTATAAAACATTGACCCAGAATAAGAATACAGACCAGAAAAGTGACCACCCTATGAAAATGCTAGTTGCCTTGATGTCTCATTATGAAACATTGACCTAGAATCAGAATACAGACCAGATTGATTGGTGGGCACTGATTGGTGGGCACTGTGGGCACATATGAGGCAGCTTTGCCTCTCCCTCCTGGGGACCGATGTCCCTTCAACAGGAGCTTGTGATCAGCTTTTTTTTCTTCTCACGCTGTCAGCGTGAGAAGAAAAAAAAAAGATTACCGATCCTCTGTTTACATCACGTGATCAGCTGTCATTGGCTGACAGCTGATCACGTGGTAAGGGGTCGGGATCGACCCCTTACTCGGACCTGTGATTACCCGAGTCTCATTGATTCGGGTAATCACAGCGCACACCGGGGAGTCTTAACCACCTCAATACTGGGCACTTTCACCTCCTTCCTGTCCAAGCCAATTTTCAGCTTTCAACGCTGTCGCACTTTGAATGACAATTGGGTGTTCATGCAACACTGTGCCCATATGAAATTTGTGTCATTTTTTTCAATCAAATCTTATCACGATCGGAGATGCGGGATGTCAGACTGACACATCGCACTCGCGGCATGTTATCCTTCTGGACGTCATATGACGCTCAGTCAGGATAACAGAACCACTTCCCGGCCGTCATTCTGCATACGGCGGGCGGGAAGTGGTTAAATTTCGTACCTAAGGGGTGTCTATAGTAGGCCTATAAAGTGGCCATTTTTCCCATGTTTAGAACAGTCACTGCACAAAATGACATTTCTAAAGGAAAAAGAGTCATTTAAAACTACTAGCGGCTATAATGAATTGTCAGGTCCCGGCAATACAGATAAAAGTCATTTAAAAAAACGGCATGAGTTCCCCCCCAGTCCATTACCAGGCTCCTTGGGTCTGGTATGAATACTAAGGGGAACTCCGAACCAAAATTTTAAAAAAAATTGCGTGGGGGTCCCCCCAAATTCCATACCAGGCCCTTCAGGTCTGGTATGGATATTAAGTGAAACCCTGCACCAATTTTTTTTTTTTTAATGCTGTAGGGGTCCCCCTCAAAATTCATACCAGACCATTCAGTCCATTACCAGGCCCTTTGGGTCTGGTATGAATATGAAGGGGAACCCCAAACCAAAATTGAAAAAAAAATTGTGTGGGTTCCCCCCAAATTCCATACCAGGCCCTTTGGGTCTGGTATGGATATTAAGGGAAACCTCGCACCAATTAAAAAAATAAAAGGAAATAGCGTAGGGGTCCCCCTCAAAATCCATACCAGACCCATCAGGTCTGGTATGGATTTTAAGGGGAACCCTGCACCAACATTTAAAAAAAATGGAGTGGGCCCCCCAAAAATTCATACCAGACCCTTATCCGAGCACACAACCTGGCAGGTCGCAGGAAAAGAGGGGGGATGAGAGAGCACCCCCCTGAACCGTGCCAGGCCACATGCCCTCAACATGGGGAGAGTGCTTTGGGGTAGCCCCCCAAAGAACCATGTCCCCATGTTGATGGGGACAAGGGCCTCATCCCCACAACCCTTGCCTGGTGGTTGTGGGGGTCTGCGGGCAGGGGGCTTATTGGAATCTGGAAGCCCTCTTTAACAAGGGGACCCCAGATCCCGGTCCCCCACTGTGTGAAATGGTAAGGGGTACATTGTACCCATACCATTTCACAAAAAAGTGTCAAAATGTTAAAAAAAAAAAAAAAAAAGCTACACCTTGGGACAAGTCCGTTATTAAAAAATAAAAGAATTAAAATGTCCCACAAAGTCCATTCATCTTCTTCTATGGCTCCGCTGATGGACTGAAAAATGAAATTAAAAAACCCGCCACCGATCTGCCTCCATGGGAGGCACCCGCCGTATGACGCTTCAGTGCCGATGACAGTTCTTTTATAACTGAGGGCGGGGCCACACAGTGATGTACCCGGGTGACCCCACCCCCTCTGATGCACGGGGACTTCCCAATGGCTTCTCCGTGGCATCAGAGGGGGGTGGGGCCACCCGGGTACGTAACCCAACTGGACCCTACAATTCATTATAGCTGTGAGTAGTTTTAAATGGCTTTTTTTCCTTTAGTATTGGAGGGATATAGGGGTGGAGGCGCGGAGGCAATTGCTGCCACTTGCCTGCTCGGGCATGCACACCTAGAAGTTGGAATTTGGGACTATCTCGGCACTTGTTAGTAAATCACAGTTGAAAGAAACATAATTGAAAAAACATAAAATATATAAATTTTTAATGACTACATTACAAAAATACAAAATAATATACACAGGCAATATTAAGAACAATTGTATACACCACAGTTAACAAGATTACTAACGGGAACCCCGTAAGGTATCTGTAGAGGGGGGGTATACAAAAGTCTTTCCTCAAAATGGTTTCGCGGTAAGGACCGCTTCTTCAGGTCTATAAAACAATTAATAGTCTTTTATTTTTATGGCACAGTAAAAGATGTGAACAATACAGCAAGGTAATGGTGAAACAACATAATACATAAATAATAACAAAATTGAAGACTGGCTCACCCACTCAGACGGGTTTAATGGAACAGCAGGACACAAAACAAATCCCCCACGGCGGACACAGGGGATTGTAAACAGATTCTGATTAATAGATAATGAAGAGTAAAAATGTGGAAACTACGGATGTTTGGGGTGCACACCCAGGTGAGATGGGGTGGTGATCTGGGAAAGGGAAGTAAAGTGGTGATGGCAAGGCAAAATGTGAGACGAGGGAAGGGAAAAAGAGGGAGGGGAAGGGTGATGTATGGTGGGAGATAGAAGGAAAAAGAGCACAGAGAAGGGGCAGATAAGAAGGAGGGGGAAAAAGAGGGGAGGAAAGGGGGGAGAGGGAAGGGGGGAGAAGGAAAAGGGGAAAAAAAAAATTAGGGCCAGCAGGAAAAATAACAAAGGGGAAGAGGGGAAAGAAAAAAGGAAAAAAGGGGAGAAGGAGGGAAGGGAGGGGAGGAGGGGGGGGAGAGAATGGGGGAGAGGAGGGGGAAGGGGGAGGGGAAGGGGTAGGATTTTTTTTCTTCAATAAAAGAGAAGTTTACCTTTCAGAGCCACATTAATTAACAAAGCCACATACATTATTTTATATGCTAATTTTGAATTCAACATTTTTCAGTTGATAAAAAATATTGTATTGGTATATAATCATTACTTTCTGCAACAAAAGAAAATGTAAACTCTTTCTAAACCAAAAACTTATTTTACTGTATATAATGCAGCACACCAGTCCTTATGCCGCGTACATACGAGCGGACTTTTCGACCGGACTGGTCCGACGGACCAAGACCGGCGGACAATTCTACTGTGTGTGGGCTTCATCGGACCTGCAGCAGACTTTTTCGATCGAAAATCTGACGGACTTTAGATTTTGAACATGTTTCAAATATTTACGTCGGAACTCCACCGGACCCAGTTCCTATTGAAAAGTCAGTATGCTAGTCCAACGGACGAAAACCAACGCTAGGGCAGCTATTGGCTATCAACTTCCTTATTTTAGTCCGGTCGTACGTTATCACGTACAAATCCATCGGACTTTGGTGTGGTCGTGTGTAGGCAAGTCCGTTCGTTGGGAAAGTCCATTGGAAGTCCGCCAAAATTCCGTCGGATAGTCCGTCGGACCAGTCCGGTCGAAAAGTCCGATCGTGTGTACGCGGCATTAGATGTTAGTTTTCCTTTTCAGGCTTAGCACATTTTTGGCAACTACAGAAAAAAAAATACCTGTTGATCTGGACAGAAATACAGTGTCATTGTAACTGACCATACACTAAGTGTAAGGCTGGCCGGAGGCTAGCCTGTATTTGTGGGAGGAGTCTGAGAGGGCTATTTAAGCCTCTTCCTCTGTCAGGGCCAGTGTTGTCGACGTTTCTGGGTTCAGAAGGGGGTGGGGCTGACACGTCACTTCCGGGTCCTTGCTGAGCATGGTCAGCTGCAACTATGGTGGCGGTGCCTCTCTCGGTGCTCACACTGGGCTCCACCAGGGAGTCCGCCTGCCCACCCACCTTGCTACTCCTGGGCACATCCCACAATCATGAGGGGTCCGCACACTTCCACCTCTCCCCGTGCACATCCGTTTCTCCCGGTGTTTATGCTGGGGGGCGATCGGCCGCCCACCCACCAGCTCCTTTCTCCCTGGGCAGATCCAGCATTGGGGGGTGCCGCCTGCTTCTCCCGCTTCTCCCGGTGTTTCCACCGGGGGGTGATCGGCCGCCCGCCGACTCCTCTCCCCATGCACATCCAGCTCCACGAAGGAGCCGCCCACCTGGTACCCCGCCGTGGGGGTGATCGGCCGCCCGCCCACCAGCTCCTCTCTCCCCATGCATATCTTGCTCCATGTGGGAGCCGCCCACCCGCTTCTCCGGGTATTCAAGGGGGTGATCAGCCGGCCGCCCGCCTGCTCCTCTCCTCATGCGGCTCCACAAGGGGGCAGCCTGCCGTTTCTCCCAGTGCTCACACGGGGGGATGGGCGGCCACCCGCCCACCTGCTCCTCTCTCCCCACAATTGGTATCGCTGCAGCACAGTCACAGAGGTCATCAGACCTACACACAGCAGTCATGGCAATGGCCAGACGGAAGGTGACGGGTCTGTTGTGGCTTGCAGTAGATCTACCATGCTGGATTGTTTATCATTTATTATTATCAATTTTCATTGTGGTTTTTAGTCGCATGTCATTCTCAAGCTTACATAAGGTCACATTCATTGTCAGCAGGGCATGGCTTGGAAAGACGAGGAGGATGTAAACCACATACATTGCTGCTTTTACTTGGTTATTTTGTTTCTTTGGTCAGTGTTTCTATCATAGCGTTTCTGCCCCAGGAGTTCTGTCATAGAGTTTTCGGTCATAGCGTTTTTCTGCCCCAGCGTTTCTGTCATAGTGTTCTGCCCTGACATTTCTGTCATAGCGTTCTGCCCCAGGATTTCTGTCATATCATTCTGCTCTAGCTTGTCTGTCATAGCGTTCTGCCCCAGCATTTCTGTTATAGCGTTTCTACCCCAGCATTTCTGCCTTAGCGTTCTGCCCCAGCATTTCTGTCATAGCATTTCTGCCCCAAGGTTTCTGTCATAGTGTTTTTGGCCATAGCGTTTTTCTGCCCCAGCATTTCTGTCATAGTGTTTTTCTGCCCCAGGGTTTCTGTAATAGCGTTTCTGCCCCTGCATTTCTGTCGTAGCGTTCGGCCCCTGCATTTCTGTCGTAGCGTTCGGCCCCAGCATTTCTGACGTAGCGTTCGGCCCCAGCATTTCTGTCGTAGGGTTCTGCCCCAGAATTTCTGCCTTAGCATCCTGCCCCAGCATTTCTGCCTTAGCGTTCTGCCCCAGCTTTTCTGTCACAGCATTCTGCCCAAACATTTCTGTCACAGCGTTCTGCCCCAGCTTTTCTGTCACAGCGTTCTGCCCCAGCATTTCTGTCACAGAGTTCTGCCCCAGCATTTCTGTCACAGCATTCTGCCCCAGCATTTCTGTCACAGCGTTCTGCCCCAGCATTTCTGTCACAGCGTTCTGCCCCAGCATTTCTGTCACAGCGTTCTGCCCCAGCATTTCTATCACAGCATTCTGCCCCAGCATTTCTGTTGTGGCATCCCTGCCTCAGGATTTCTGTCATGGCGTTTTTCAGTCATGGCGTTTTTCTGTCATAGTGTTCTGCTCAGCATTTCTGTCTCTGCATTCAGTCTCAGCATTTCTTTCATAGCGCTTCTGCCCCAGGTTTTCTGTCATTGCATTTCTGCCTTAGCGTTCTGTTGTTGCGTTTCTGCTCCAGGATTTTTGTCATGGCATTTATGCCTCAGTGTTTCTGCCCCAGGATTTCTGTCATTGCATTTCTGCTTCAGCGTTTAAGTCTCAGCGTTTCTGTCCCAGGTTTTCTGTCATTTCGTTTCTGCCTCAGCATTCAGTTTCAGCATTTCTGTCATAGCGTTTCTGTCATAGCGTTGCTGTCCTTGCGTTTCTGCCCCAGGATTTCTGTCATGGCATTTCTGCCTCAGCGTTTCTGCCTCAGGATTTCTGTCATTGCATTTTTGCTTCAGCATATAAGTCTCAGCGTTTCTGTCATAGAGTTTCTGCCCCAGGATTTCTGTCATTTCGTTTCTGCCTCAGCGTTCAGTTTCAGCATTTCTGTCATAGCGTTTCTGTCATAGCGTTGCTTTCCCTGCGTTTCTGCCCCAGGTTTTCTGTCATGGCATTTCTGCCTCAGTGTTTCTGCCCCAGGATTTCTGTCATTGCATTTCTGCCTCAGCGTTCCAGTCTCAGCATTCTGTCATAGCGTTTCTGCCCCAGAATTTCTGTCATGGCATTTCTGCCTCAACATTTCAGTCTCAGCATTTCTGCCCCAGGATTTCTGTCATTACGTTTCTGACTCAGTGTTCAGTATCAGCATTTCTGTCATAGCGTTTCAGCCACAGCGTTTCTCAGAGGGGCGTTGCTGTCCTTGCGTTTCTGCCCCAGGATTTATTTCATAGCGTTTCTGCCTCAGCGTTCAGTCCCAGCATTTCTGTCATAGCGTTTCAGCCACAGCGTTTCTCAGAGGGGCGTTGTTGTTCAGTCACGGCATATACACGGGTAGCTGTTTTCGTCTTCGTTGTTTGTCATGTCTCATCGCATCTTTGTTCATGTTTGTACCTGGGTCAGTTAGCTAGGGCTCACATGTCGGGATCTGTCACGTCTACAGATCCATACGGGCTGAGGTTTCGTTTGTTAATGATTGTTGATCACAATCTTCTCGCCCGTATACCATACGTCATACGATGCACGTTCATTCACCACACCTGTACGACCACCCACCACGGTCTGTGGGTACACCAGCCCTGAGTAGCAGTTTAATTACCTGTCTCTGCGCTGCAGGTTACTTGGGCTCACTTGCCACTTACACAAGGGTGGGGGGGTCCGTCATCAGGTTGGATGATGTGGTCTTGACATTTCTGGTCATGTTCTCATACTTAGGTAGGCACAGAGGGGCAATGTTGTTCTCATGTCTGGTTGTTTCTCATTTCTGTAGTTTGTGTTCTCAGGTTGGGCTGTATTGGTATCCATACTGACATCAACCATGTTTGCACTAACTTCCATCAGTCTTGCCCATTGTTAGGGCTAGTTGATTGGTGCAGATGTCATTTCACCACTGAGCTCACCCTTGGGTCGGAAGCAGTCGTCAGTTTTCTTTCAGTTGACTTCCTGTTGCAGAGGCCTCAGTGTGTGTGTTCAGCCATGTCCCCTTGACGGTCCTTAAGTGGTAGGTTTGGGCAAACGTCGTTGTGATTCTGCATTCCACTCTCCGCTCTGATCTCTTGTCTAGGACGTTGCCTTGAGAACTGCTCAGGGACGTCAGTCCAGTCATTTTGTCCAATCCCCAGCCTGTTCCAGGTAGGGGGGGCTTCAGTCACTTTGGGTATGACTGTATCATGCCATGGGACTCATTTCCCCGGGATGGAGTCTGGCCCTCCTTCCTCGGTTCAGGATTCAGACTCGGTTGTCAGGTTTCAGGCTGAAGCACGACTCGATCGAATCAGGTGGGACCGGTGTTCTGTCTCTAGCATGGTTTCTCCATGTTTGACAATGCTTATTGCCATAGCGCATGGGCCTTATCTGCCTACTCCATGACATCCATCAGGTATCCAGCATTTCGAACTCCTGCCAGTTGTCTTTTGCACTCGCCCTCTCACTTCCCCATACCAAGTAGGGGTAGGCCAGGGGTGGGGGGCATTTCAATAAGCTACTTCACTGGTGTCCGTGTGAAGTATTTAGTTCTTCGCGGCCATCATTTTGCAGGGGCTCCTCTGGCCAGCCCTTGCTCCCTTTCCCCCACGAATGCTCTCATTCACAAGCGGTTCTTTCTCATGTCTGGTTTGTCTCGGGCATCAGGCTCATCCAATCTTTCATGGGACATTTAGTTGGGTTCTGGGTAGCTTCACAGGTTTTATAGGGGGTCCTTCTCATCACCAAGTCAGGAGTCGGTGGGTTCCTCCTGTCATAGCGGATACTTACCAGATACATACTGTTGCCATCCGGGTGCACGCTACTCCACGTAACGGACTGTTACCTTCCCTTCTTCACCTAAATTTGGTGTATTTTTGCCCTTTTCAGGCATACTGACCAGTCAGGCCAAGTCACACCTCAGGCCTTCATTATTAGGAGTATCGCATTTCACACTTGAAGACTCTGACTACAAGTGTAAGGCTGGCCGGAGGCTAGCCTGTATTTGTGGGAGGAGTCTGAGAGGGCTATTTAAGCCTCCTCCTCTGTCAGGGCCGGTGTTGTCGGCGTTTCTGGGTTCCCACCCACCCATTTCCCCCAGCCTTCATACATACTCATAATACTTTTTCTTATTCTTACTTTCGGGGTATGCCCTCTTTTCAGGCATACTGACCAGTCAGGCCAAGGCACACCTCAGGCCTTGGTTATTAGGAGTATCGCATTTCACACTTGAAGACTCTGACTACAAATTGATGTTATTAACTTTCCTGGCTAACCTCTATGAACTATATAGCAACTCCCTTCTTTGTAATAGAGTTGAGCAGGGCAAATCAGTAGAGTAGCTTAGCGTGACAACACTCCTCCTCCATAGATACAGTGCTGTGAGTAGACATGGTCACCTTGGGAAGCAAAGTGTGTCATTTACAGGATCACCAGATCTAAATTTAGGCTAAAAGCCAGAAAAAAAAACCTAATGTAGCCACCACAACTAGGAACTAAAAAGCTGAAATATCTTCTTTGCTTTTCAGATTGGATATGTTTGTACTTTTAAAAACCTCTATTTTGCATTTTGGATTGTATCTCATGAATCCATTTTTTATCACCTCATGAATTTTACTGCTCTCCTTAATAGACATAGAACAGGCCTCCTCGATTTCTTTACTCGAGAGGAACCCCTGAAATAATTTTCAGGTCTCAGAGAACACTGAGGCTGGGTTCACACTATTGCGAATTGGATGCAGGTTTCAGTTCGCATAGCAGGAGATTGTGAAATTTGGGCTGAAATCGGACCTCAAGCAGTGAATGGAGACGCACCGGACTCCTGCTGTGAGCCACTGCGTTCTCCAGTGTGAACCCAGCCTTACTAAAACAATTTTACTGAGGGTCAATTGGTAAAATGTTCCCATCATTAGTGGTCAGTAGGAAGAATGCTTCTTACATTTGCGGTCAGTGGGAAGAAAGCTAAAAAGATCATCGGTGTCATACTGATGGTTTTGCCAAGCAGTGTCAGCCCTGGAATTATGTAGGCATCATTAAATTTTTGTCAGAGCTCAAGGAACCCCTAGCAACCTTTGGAGGAAACAAAAACAAAGTACATGCAATCATGTTTGGGGAATTACTTTTATATACAAAATACCTAGAAAAAATTAATAAAATAAGCTGGTTGAATGCAATTCACAAATCCACATGATGGATGCCCACAAGACACAATGGGGGTTATTTACTAAAGCTGGATAGTGCAAATCTGGTGCAGCTTTACATAGAAACCAATCAGCTTCCAGGTTTTATTGCCAAAGCTTAATTCAACAAGCTGAAGTTAGAAGCTGATTGGCTACCAGTTTTAGTGCTCCAGTTTTAGTAAATCTCCCCCAATGTCTTGCTGCTCTTAACATGTTAAAGGTCTTTTTTTTTTTTTTTGGTAACTTGAAGGCCAATCAACTGTTGTAGGAAAAAATAAATATTCTCTGCAGATTCTTCTACACATATGCAAACTTAAAAAGCTATTATCAATATATTAGAAAAAAATGAACTGAAATACCATGTGAGCTTTTGTGAATTGACACCAAAATATGATAATCAAGGACATCTCTTTACAACTAGTATATTGCTATAATCAATTAACGTAAAAGAGATTCTGCATTTATTAAGTGTATATTGTTTACTGAGACTTTCATTAGGTGCATTTAAACAGACAGGAGGCAACATATACAACAAATCCTCTAGTTTACTTCTTGCACTTGTATATATGAGGCTAGGGTGCCAGTTTCCCATTTTATGGAATTAATAATTTCCCACAATTCGCTTTTTTTATGTCAGATGCACATTCATTAAAATAAAAACCTGTGCCTAGATCTCATCAGTTAAATCCTTGTATTAGTTTACCTTAGCAACCTGATTGACTGAATCCGCTTTGTCAAATTAGGGCTACAGCTAATGAAGCTAATGTACTCCCTCTTGTATTTATTACAGCAAAGCTGAAATCATATAATGCTAATACAGGAAAAAGCAATAAACTGAAAATGCTATGTGTCATTAATCCTTCTTTATAGAAAATGCTAAATATATTTACCATGACTGTGGAGTAATGGCGGTGTGCGATGGCTTGGATTTTCTATTGTTTGGTTAAACGGAATACTTTATCATAGATATACTGTATGATATGATATACTAGCTCCAGACTTCTTACTTTCAAGCTCCTTGCCGGTGTGAAATCACATTTCATAGCATGTTGACATTTGCTCTGGAGATTAGTAAATTAGCTCTATAGATTACCCAGATGGAGAGTAGAGAGTGGCTGCTGGCTGAGCAGGCAGTCAATAAACAAATGTGAAGCCTCCACTATTTGACTGTGCCCTTCTTTCTTTCTCTCACACATAAGGTTATCAGTCATGTGGAGGGAAAATCAGTGAGGTGCTCCCTGCAGATTTATGGATTCTTTGGCTAGTCCAAGAAAAATAATATTAAAAAAAAAAAAAAGACCAAGAGAGCAGAATAGAAATTACTTTTTTTAGATGATAAATCATCTGACCACACGTACAGCCAGTGCCTTGATAAATGAAAGCTCCAGTGATAACATCTTAAAGTTGAACCCGGGGAATAGCCCACCTCCTCCCACCTAACAGCTGAGTTAGGTTAAAATAACATTTAATCTAAATGTCCAAAATACACACTTAAATCCATGCTCACATGATGCACTGGGTCCCAGGTCTTTTATAGTTTTCTCTGCAAAGAAGGGTCCTTCTTTCATACGTCTATACCATAGCATAGGTGATGTAGGTAGACACTTCCTGCTGGGGTTCTCTCAGGATTCAAAAGACTGCAGTGACAAGGTGATATCATGAAGTGATGACCCGGGGTTGTGGGCACAAACTGCACCAATAAATTCACTGGTTGTCTCTAGCACAAGTGATGTTGGCAAGTGGGCGAAAGCAGTGGATTTAGGTGAGCATAAACAAGGCATTTATTAATACATGCTGGCTAAGATGGGGGGATGGGGTATACGATGATGAGTAAGGCTTGATTCATCTATGCAGTTTGCTTTTGATCTGTTTCTGCAGTGCTTTTTGGGGTGTATTAAGCGTTTATGCACATGCATTTTGGACAAATTTTTTGCACCTTTTTTATGCATTTTTTTTATAATCTTTTGGCCACTTTGTTGTTGGGTGGATTAAAAAACACAAAACACAAATTGCGGAAAAATCACGGCAAAAACGCACTACATGTTTTTCTGCAGCTTCTCCGTTGAAGTCTATTGAACCAAAAACACATCAGTATGCTTTTAAAGAAGTGCCTGGTCCTTTACAAAAATGTGGCGGCTGAAAAAAGCATAGATGTGAATGTGTCCTATAGGAAACCATGTTAAACAGACTGCAAAAAGCAATAAAAAACCCATAGGTGTGAACCAAGCCTTATGCTGCATACACACAATCGGATTTTCCGACAACAAATGTTCGATGGGAGCTTGTTGTCGGAAATTCCGACCGTGTGTAGGCTCCATCGGACATTTTTTCTCTGAATTTCCGACAACAAAAATTTGAGGGCTGGATCTCAGCTTTTCCGACAACAAAATCCGTTGTCAGAAATTTTGAGCGTGTGTACACAATTCCAAACAAACAAGATATTTGGGGGGCACACCTTCACATTAAAGCTGGTGTAGCCATAAGACCATACAATAGAAGAAAAATATTACAGCGCACACATGCAAAAAAACATTCACCTCCAGCAAGGCTAGTTTAAAAACACCTAAACATTCTCAAAAAGACATTTTCAAAAATATGGGGATTTGGTCTCACCATATTGCTATATGTTGCTAAGCCCACTTACTGCGACAAAGTACCCCATGATTAGTGGGTCCTACACTATCCATAGATTTGTGAGATCCTGCTTCTCTGAATCATGAGAGCTACACTCTTCTAAATGGGAGAATTTTAAGGTCTCCACCCATGACACAAGTGGGCACTAATGAGAGGTACTTAATGAGGGAATAGGGTGCTCCTATCCCAAAAGGATTTGGTCAGAATCCATACAATACACAATGTCTTTTTGAGAATGTTTAGGTGTTTTTAAACTAGCCTTGCTGGAGGTGAATGTTTTTTTGCATGTGTACACAATTCCGACGCACAAAATTCCACGCATGCTCTGAATCAAGTACGAGACGGAAGCGCTCGGTCTTGTAAAACTAGCATTCGTAATGGAGATAGCACATTCGTCACATTGCAAATTTTTAAATCTTTCAATGCAGCGCATTCTCTTCTTCTTTAGAATGCTAGAAAAATGAAGATGTTTTGCAGCTGATATTCACACAGAGTTCTGACAAACTGATTTCTTTATTATTTCTTGTGATCTCTTGAATACATTTTTTTCTTTTCGCCAGATCTCAAGAATAATGTTTTTAATTTTTGTTTATAGTAACCCCCTTTTTTTTTTTTTTGGAAATCAAGATCTCCTGTTTTGTTTATTTATAAGGGGACAGCAACGCCAACAGACGGTGAAAAACGGGGTCTGTCATCTGAAGATAATTCCTGAAACCATCAGAATTATTCTCACGGATCTCCCACAACAAAGGCATATGAGAGAATTGGTCACGATGGAGCAAACAATTTTTGGTCCCAGAACTCCTCCTCACCCTGTTCATGGACTGCACTTGGGTCAAAGTAAGAACCCCAGCACCAAGCCCCTGCACAGCACGAACTGTACGATGAGTACGTACCCGCAACATGGCTTCAAATATAGTGCCATCGTAGGTGTTGTACGTCAGCACGTTACTGACGATCGGAACTTCCAACAACATTTGTGCGACCGTGTATATGCAAGACAAGCTTGAGCCAACATCGCCCGGAAAAAAATCCCAGGATTTTGATGTCCGAATGTCCGATCATGTGTACGCAGCATAAGAGGGGAATGGGCGAGACGGATGGGAGGGGAAAAAATATTCTCAACTATAAAGTTTTATGCATAATACTGCAACAAGAGGTTCAAGTGATCTTGCTATGTTGTCTATAATTTCAAATACATGACAAATCCAAGAGGAGTGAGACGCCATTTTAATAGCTCTGGTTGATATATGGAGCTGAGGCCTACAGATTTCTTTTACATCATCTACCAGCACCTAGAAATCCAATTTTAGGTAGACCAACTTTTTTGCCATGATCTTTTTGAGTGGGTGGTGGTCTTTTATTGCATTATATACAGTTGTGCTCATAAGTTTACATACCCTGGCAGAATTTATGATTTTTTGGCCATTTTTCAGAGAATATGAATGATAACACAAAAACTTTTCTTTCACTCATGGTTAGTGTTTGGCTGAAGCTATTTATTATCAGTCAACTGTATTCACTCTTTTTAAATCATAATCCCAACAGAAACTACCCAAATGACCCTGATCAAAAGTTTACATACCCTGGTGATTTTGGCCTGATAGCATGCACACAAGTTGACACAAAGGGGTTTGAATGGCTATTAAAGGTAACCATCCTCACCTGTGATCTGTTTTCTTGTAATTACTGTGTGTGTGTGCATAAAAGGTCAATGAGTTTCTGGACTCCTGACAGACCCTTGCATCTTTCATCCAGTGCTGCACTGACATTTCTGGATTCTGAGTCATGGAGAAAGCAAAAGAATTGTCAAAGGATCTATGGGAAAAGGTAGTTGAACTGTATAAAACAGGAAAGTGATATAAAAAGATATCCAAGGAATTGAGAATGCCAATCAGCAGTGTTCAAACTCTAATCAAGTGGAAAGTGAGGGGTTCTGTTGAAACCAAACCACGGTCAAATAGACCAACTAATATTTAAGCCACAACTGCCAGGAAAATTGTTCAGGATGCAAAGAAAAACCCACAAACAACTTCTGGTGAAATACAGGACTCTCTGAAAACATGTGGTGTGGCTATTTCAAGATGCACAATAAGGAGGCCCTTGAGGAAAGATGGGCTGCATGGTCAAGTTGCCAAAAGAAAGCCATTACTACGCAAATGCCACAAAGCATCCCACTAACAATACACCAAACAGCACAGAGACAAGCTGGCACAAAGTCATTTGGAGTAATGAGATCAAAATTGAGCTTTTTTGCCACAACCATAAACACTACATTTGGAGAGGAGTCAACAAGGCTTATGATGAAAGGTACACCATTCCTACTGTGAAACACAGAGGTGGATCGCTGATGTTTTGGGGATGTGTGAGCTACAAAGGCAAATTTGGTCAAATTTGATGGTAAGATGAATGCAGTATGTATGTTATCAAAAAATACTGGAGGAACATTTGCATTTATCAGCCAGGAAGCTGCGCATGTGACGTACTTGGACATTCCAACATGACAATGATCCAAAACACAAGACCAAGTCGACCTGTCATTGGCTACAGCAGAATAGTGAAGGTTCTGGAGTGACCATCTCAGTCTCATGACCTCAATATCATTGAGCCACTCTGGAGAGATCTCAAACGTGCAGTTTATGCAAGACAGCCCAAGAATTTACAGGAACTGGAGGCTTTTTGCCAAGAGGAATAGGCTGCTTTACCACCTGAGAAGATAAAGAGCCTCATCCACAAATACCACAAAAGACTTCAAGCTGTCATTGATGTTAAAGGGGGCAATGCACAGTATTAAGAACTGGGGTATGTAAACTTTTGATCAGGGTCATTTGGGTAGCTTCTATTGTGATTATGATTTAAAAAGAGTCAACAAAGTTGATTAATAAAAAAAAAACACGAAAAAATGCGAAGAGATCTAACCCCCCCCCCTGCCTGCGCACCCTGAAGATATATATATGTATACAGTGCAAAAAGAAATAACGTGAAATGAATTGAATAAAAAATATATATTATAAGCAGCAGGTAGTAAAGCTCAAAGCCTCAAATGTGTAAAGAAAACAATAGTGATTCTATACCGCACTAAACACACAAATATAATAAATGTGAAAATATTATGTACAAAACTGGAGGCTTTTTGCCAAGAGAAATGGGCAACCTTACCATCTGAGAAGATAAAGGGCCTCATCCACAAAAGACTTCAAGCTGTCCTTGATGTTAAAGGGGGCAATACACGGTATTATGAACTGGGGTATGTAAACTTTTGATCAGGGTCATTTGGCTAGTTTCTGTTGTCACTATGATTTAAAAAGAGTAAACACAGTTGATTAATAATATATGGCTTCAGCCAAACACTAACCATGAGTGAAAGAAAAGTTTTTGTGTTATAATTCATATTCTCTGAAAAATGGCCAGGAAATCATAAATTCTGCCAGGGTATGTAAACTTATGAGCACAACTGTATATACCGTATATATATAGTATATAGGTTCTTCAAACAGTTTTCACTTTTTTTAACTCTATTAAATATAAAAAAGTGCAGAAACTTTTTGAAGACCCCTTGTGTGTATGTATGTATGTATATATATATATATATATATATATATATATATATACTGTGTATATATATATATATATATATATATATATATATATATATACACAGTATCTCACAAAAGTGAGTACACCCCTCACATTTTTGTAAATATTTTATTATATCTTTTCATGTGACAACATTGAAGAAATGACACTTTGCTGGCAACAAAAGTGAGTACACCCCTAAGTGAAAATGTCCAAATTGGGCCCAAAAGTGTCAATAATTTGTGTGGCCACCATTAGTTTCCAGCAATGCCTTAACCCTCTTGGGCATGGAGTTCACCAGAGCTTTGGCTGCCACTGGGGTTCTCTTCCACTCCTCCATGATGACATCACGGAGCTGGTGGATGTTAGCAACCTTGCGCTCCTCCATCTTCTGTTTGAAGATGCCCCACAGATGCTCAATAGGGTTTAGGTCTGGAGACATGCTTGGCCAGTCCATCACCTTTACCCTCAGCTTCTTTAGCAAAGCAGTGGTCAACTTGGAGGTGTGTTTGGGTTTGTTATAATGTTGGAATACTGCCCAGTCTCCAAAGAGAGTGGATCATGCTCTGCTTCAGTATGTCAAAGTGTATGTTGGCATTCATGGTTCCCTCAATGAATGTAGCTTGCCAGCGCCGGAAGCACTTATGCAGCCCCAGACCATGACACTCCCACCACCATGCTTAACTGTAGGCAAGACACACTTGTCTTTGTACTCCTTACCTGGTTGCCGCCACACACGCTTTACACCATCTGAACCAAATAAGTTTATCTTGGTCTCATCAGACCACAGGACATGGTTCCAGTAATCCATGTCCTTAGTCTTCTTGTCTTCAGCAAACTATTTGCAGGCTTTCTTATGCATCATCTTTAGAAGAGGCTTCCTTCTGGGATGACAGCCATGCAGACCAATTTGATGCAGTGTGCGGCATATAGTCTGAATGCTGACAGGCTGACCCCTTCAACCTCTACAACAATGCTGGCAGCACTCATACGTCTATCTCCAAAAGACAACCTCTGGATATGACGCTGAGCATGTGCACTCAACTTCTTTGGTCGACCATGACAAGGCCTGTTCTGAGTGGAACCTGTCCTGTTAAACCGCTGTATGGTCTTGGAAACCATGCTGCAGCTCAGTTTCAGGGTCTTGGCAATCTTCTTATAGCCTAGGCCATCTATATGTAGAGCGACAATTCTTTTTTTCAGATCCTTAGAGAGTTCTTTGCCATGAGATGTCATGTTGAACTTCCAGGGACCAGTATGAGAGAGTGAGAGCGATACCACCAAATTTAACACACCTGCTCCCCATTCACACCTGAGACCTTGTAACACTAACGAGTCACATGACACCGGGGATGGAAAATGGCTAATTGGGCCCAATTTGGACATTTTCACTTAGGGGTGTACTCACTTTTGTTGCCAGCAGTTTAGACATTAATGGCTGTGTGTTGAGTTATTTTGAGGGGACAGCAAATTTACATTGTTATACAAGCTGTACACTCACTACGTTATATTGTAGCAAAGTGTCATTTCTTCAGTGTTGTCACATGAAAAGATATAATAAAATATTTACAAAAATGTGAGGGGTGTACTCACTTTTGTGAGATACTGTATATATATATATATATATATATATATAATTTTCTTGTGATATACAGAACTGTATTCATTTCAATTAAAGGAGAAGTACAGCCAAAGCTCGTTTGGTTGTACGTTTCCTGTGGATCATAGAAGTGCAGTTTCGTTCTATACCCCAGTGACCCATTTTCAGCAGACAGCGGGCAGAACCCCGCTCTTGACATCACAGAGCCGGTCCAAGCTCAGGCAAGATCGTGACAATGAAGTAGGGATCCATCCACATGCTTTTACCAGCACCCGGCTCAGCCTCTCAGAGAGGCATTTAGAGCCTGAGCCAGCCGCTCCCGCCCCCTCCACAGCCCCGCACTTCAGTGAGCGAGGAGGGGGCAAAGCACAGAGTGGTGACTGATAGTCACCAGCTCTCTGCTCAGGGACCCCTGAGAACCAAGTGATTTGCGGTGTTTGATCACTTGGTTCTCAGTGTTAGGGCCAGCAGGGGACAGATGCAGCATCAGATCAATGCTGCATCCAAACTAGGTAAGTATGAATCTGCAAAGATTTTCCATACATCTCTTTTAAATGACTTCTATTGTTAAAAACAAGACCTAAGGCCTGAATGGGACTTTAAATGAGACTTCTATTGTTAAACAATATAGTATTCTGGTAACTGTATGTGGTTAATATATGTAAAGACAGAATTCAGTATGTGGAGTTTTTAAAATTGTAAATATTTTTCTCTACATTTACATACAGGCCAAGTTGTTCAGCAAAAGTGGCAGTTACCGGAGTTGGAAAAACCATTTAACACTGGGATGTTATCAGCTCCTATTCCTATGGTTTAAACATTTTTCCAAAAGAAACAAAAACTGTTGCTGTAACTGCTTAAAAGTGTTGGGCTTTAAAGGATAACTAAATCCAATAAATAAAATGTAATATACTCTGTCTTACGAGTTCTTAGATATAGTTACTGTTTTTTTGGGGATTTTTTTCATGCTAAGAATATTTTCAAAAAGTAGAAAAGTACATATTAATCTTGCCAGATATGGGGTGTCACTTCTTGTAAGCTGACCTGTAAGCATAAAATACATTTTAGCTTACTTTTGTGAACTACTAATTTCAAATTTTTACTTGTTTCAATTGTGATGGCAGATAAAGAGATATATAGGAAATTAGGAAATCTCACGAGCACATGACAAAGCCTTCATATAAAGTAACAATCTGTCCCAATATACGGCTGCCTCTTCTCAATTAAGGTGCAATAGGTAACCATCATTAGGGATGAGCCGAACACCCCCCATTCGGTTCGCACCAGAACATGCGAACAGGCAAAAAATTTGTTCGAACACGCGAACAACGTCTATGGGACACGAACATGAAAAATCAAAAGTGCTAATTTTAAAGGCTTATATGCATGGTATTGTCTTAAAAAGTGTTTGGGGACCCGGGTCCTGCCCCAGGGGATATGTATCAATGCAAAAAAAGTTTTAAAAACGTCCGTTTTTTCGATGGCAGTGATTTTAATAATGCTTAAAGTGAAACAATAAAAATGTAATATTCCTTTAAATTTCGTACCTGGGGGGTGTCTATAGTATGCCTGTAAAGGGGCGCATGTTTCCCGTGTTTAGAACAGTCTGCCAGCAAAATTACATTTCTAAAGGGAAAAAAAGTCATTTAAAAGTGCTAGAGCTAGTGCCGGCTATAATGAATTGTCGGGAAAAAAAAGTCATTTAAAAGTGCTAGAGCTAGTGCTGGCTATAATGAATTGTCGGTCCAGCAATACACATAAAAGTTCATTGATTAAAACGGCATGGAATTTCCCCACAGGGGAACCCCAAACCAAAATTTAAAAAAAAAAATGCCTGAGGGTCCCCCTAAATTCCATACCAGGCCCTTCAGGTCTGGTATGCATATTAAGGGAACCCCGCGCCAAATTTTTTTTTTTAAATGGCGTGGGGGTCCCCCTCAAAATCCGTATCAGACCCTTCAGGTCTGGTATGGATTTTAAGGGGAACCCCGCACCAAAATTAAAAAAATGGCGTGGGGTCCCCCCAAAAATCCATACCAGACCCTTAACTGTGCACACAACCTGGCAGGCTGCAGGAAAAGAGGGGGACAAGAGAGCCGCCCCCCCCCTCCTGAACCATACCAGGCCACATACCCTCAACATTGGGCATGGGTAACCGAGTGACCCCGCCCCCTCTGATGTTACGGGAAAGCCATAGGGATATCCCCTTATGTCAGAGGGGGCAAGGTCACCCAGCAATGATTTTGTGTGGCTCCCCCCTCACTTATAAAAGAACTGTCACCTGAGAGGCCCGTCATTACAGCGGGTGCCTCCCATGGAGGCAGATTGTAGATGGCTTGCGGCTTTTTTTTTTCGGTCTGTCGGAGCACGAGAAGAAGAAGACTCCATGGGACAGTTTAATTTTTTTATTTTCTTAATAAAGGACTTGTCCCAAGGCGTGTAGTGTCTTTTTTTGACCATTTTCACACATTTTTTGTGAAATGGTAGGGGTACATTTGTACCCCATTACCATTTCACACAGGGGGGCTGGGATCTGGGTGTCCCCTTGTTAAAGGGGCTTCCAATTTCCAATAAGCCCCCTGCCCGCAGACCCCCACAACCACCGGGCAAGGGTTGTGGGGATGAGGCCCTTCTCCCCATCAACATGGAGACAAGGTGTTTTGGGGGGCTACCCCAAAGCACCCTCCCAATGTTGAGGGCATGTGGCCTGGTATGGTTCAGGAGGGGGGGCGCTCTCTCATCCCTCCTCTTCTCCTGTGGCCTGCCAGGTTGCGTGCTCGGATAAGGGTCTGGTATGGATTTTTGGGGGGACCCACGCCATTTTTTTTTAACTTTGGCGCGGGGTTCCCCTTAAAATCCATACCAGACCTGAAGGGTTTGGTATGGATTTTGAGGGGGACCCCCACGCCATTTTTTTTTAAAATTTTGGTGCGGGTTTCCCCTTAATATCCATACCAGACCTGAAGGGCCTGGTATGGAATTTAGGGGGACCCCCACGCATTTGTTTTTAAATTTTTGTTCGGGGTTCCACTGTGGGGAAATTCCATGCCGTTTTTATCAATTAACTTTTATGTGTATTGCCAGACCGACAATTCATTATAGCCGGCAATAACTCTAGCACTTGTAAATTACTTTTTTCCCCCCGACAATTTATTATAGCTGGCACTAGCTCTAGCACTTTTATATGACTTTTTTTTCCTGACAATTCATTATAGCCAGCACTAGCTCTAGCACTTTTAAATTACTTTTTTTTCCCGACAATTCATTATAGCCGACACTAGCTCTAGCACTTTTAAATTACTTTTTTTCCCAACAAATTTTGGTTTGGGGTTCCCCTGTGGGGAAATTCCATGCCGTTTTAATCAATGAACTTTTATGTGTATTGCCTGACCGACAATTCATTATAGCCGGCACTAGCTCTAGCACTTTTAAATGACTTTTTTTTCCCGACAATTCATTATAGCCGGCACTAGCTCTAGCACTTTTAAATGACTTCTTTTTTCCTTTAGAAATGTCATTTTGCTGGCAGACTGTTCTAAAAACGGGAAACATGCTCCACTTTACAGGCATACTATAGACACCCCCCAGGTACGAAATTTAAAGGAATATTACACTTTTATTGTTTCACTTTAAGCATTATTAAAATCACTGCTCCCGAAAAAACGGCCGTTTTTAAAACTTCTTTTTGCATTGATACATGTCCTCTGGGGCAGGACCCGAGTCCCCAAACACTTTTTATGACAATACCATGCATATAAGCCTTTAAAATTAGCACTTTTGATTTCTCCTATAGACTTTTAAAGGATGTTCCACGGCTTTCGAATTTGCCGCGAACACCCCAAATTGTTCACTGTTCGGCGAACAGGCAAACAGCCCATCCCTAACCATCATATACTGTAGCTGGCCATGCCAAGATCTTAGGAGAAAAAATTGCAACTAAAGTCCTGCATCATTTTCATGGGAAACAAGGTAAATCTATCTGTATTTTGGAAATCTACTCTATATTTGAAATGCTCTACTATTGTGGTCATCTAAGACCCATTGAAGGACTGACAGTTAGGCAGGAGCTTCTCACATGCTATTGTAAAGATAAAGAAGAAAAGAGTGGGGTGCAAAGGTGGGAAGTATTTTTATACAGATTCATTATATAAGCAAAATAAATAATGAAGTGGTCACGTTAAAGGGAAACTGTAGCAACTGTAACAATTTTTTTGTCTGCAATTATCATCATGTGTTTTAAATGAAAGTCATTTTTGATGTGACTTCCCTATTCCCTTGCATTCAGTTCTATGTTTTCATTAGGCCTCATGCACATTTATGCACATACATGTATTCTAAAGGCTAGAATACTAGAATGCATGAATATTCTAACCAACAGAAAGAGTTTACAAGAAAACGCTTTTAAACATCCTACAAATATAAACACTTCTAAACGCAAGTGAAAAAAGTGACATTAGAGGTATATTTTCTGCCAACATCTGGCAGTATAAATTCATATGCCCGTCTGAATGAGGCCTTGGAATTTTTCACACACAGATTTATAATCTTTCAGTAAGGGTTTTTATATGCAACCCCCTGCCAAACAACTGCTTAGATGAAAACTTAAGACATGCCACTTTGAGAACAAATTGTTTTCAACCAGTATGATTGCACAGATTCACTGACTTGTAATGAAGGTACAGAAATCACTTTAACTTCATAGCTGCACTATGAATAAAAACCTACAAATGTAATGTACCGTATATACTCGAGTATAAGTCGACCCGAGTATGAGTTGAGGCCCCTAATTTACCACAAAAAACTGGGAAAAACTTAAAAACTTATTGACCCGAGTATAAGACGAGGGTGTGAAATGCAGCAGCTACTGTAAGTGGAAAAAGAGGGTCAACAATGCCCATCTGCAGCTGCATGCCTCCCTGTGTCCTGTGCATGTGTCCTGTGCAGCCTACCTGTGTCCTGTACATGTGCATGTGTCTTGTACATGTGCATGTGTCCCGTGTCCCTGTGTCCCTGTGTCCTGTACATGTGCATGTGTCCTGTGTCCCTGTGCCATGTGCATGTGTCCTGTACATGTGTCCTGTGTCCCTGTGTCCTGTGCATGTGTCCTGTGTCCCTGTGTCATGTACATGTGTCCTGTGTCCCTGTGTCCTGTGTCCTGTACATGTGCATGTGTCCTGTGTCCCTGTGTCATGTGCATGTGTCCCTGTGTCCTGTACATGTGCATGTGTCCTGTACATGTGTAATGTGTCCTGTGTCCATGTGTATGTGCATGTGTCCTGTACATGTGTATGTGTCATGTGTCCTGCGTCCCTGTGCAGCCTACCTGTGTCCTGTGCAACCTCCGTGTAGTGATCTCCATCCTCCCTGTGGCAATCTCCATCCTTCGATCAGCATGTGATAATAAAGTTCGGCGGCCATTCCACTGTTCAAAAGCCGCGCCTCCTCCTCATCTGTGATAGGCTGAACACTCCATTTCCCAGCAGTCAGCGGTCAGCCTATCACAGACATTCTCTCATTCTCATACCATGGACGAGGATGAGAGAATGTCCATGAAAGGCTGTACACTAGGTGGGGATCGTCTCTGTCTCTCCTCTGTGTCCCCGGTGGGGGGGTGGAGGCTTCTTGTCCTGGCGGAGAGGTGTGGGGGATGTTCTGTGTCTGCACTGCGGATCTGGGAGGACTCCAGTCACATTAGCTGGTTCCAGAAGGTTGAACAGCTTCTCAGTCTCCATCTTAAACACACGGCCACCAGCATCAGATTTTCTCCACGTCAGACCACACAGGAGTGATCTGATTGGTCGGGAGGGGACTGCCCGATATTGAGGTTTTCTGTTTATCCGGAAACCATCCGGTACCTTTATACATGCATTCCTAGATCCTCTGTTATGGGGGATCATGGAGCTCTGGTAAGAGTCCATTTCTGTTGTTTTGGTGGTGGATTTGATTAAAACCTTTACTCAACAACTTTCCGATGATATTCAGCTTGCATCTTATTAACTTTTCATTCATATATTTTTGGTGTTTTTTTGCTGTCTTGTCTGTAGATGTTTATCTTTATTTATTAATAATTTTTATTCACTGATTTTTTTACATATCACATTTTTTATGGGATTTTTTCATGAACCATTGACTCATATTCACATTTGTGTACCACAATTTATCTACAAAGCACGCATTTATTAATGGTCTTATCACCAATTTGTATATGCACATGTAGATGTTTGGGTTTCCATTTAAACGTACCCTTGACGTTCATTATTAGTAGATGAATGTATGAGATTTATTTTGATTATTGATATCAATTTTTAAAAGCGTGATTCTGTTTTTTTTTTCCAGGCTGTACACTGACTGCTGGGAAATGGAGTGTTCAGCCTATCACAGACAAGTAGGAGGCGCGGCTTTTGAAAGCTGGAATAGCCCCCGAACTTTATTATCACACGCTGGCCGCTGTCTGCCTGCATGACACGCTGATCATGTAGGCAGACGGAGGTGACTCGAGTATAAGTCGAGGGGGGGCACTTTCAGCCTAAAAAAAGGCTGAAAATCTCGACTTATACTCGAGTATATACGGTAATGAACAGATATGACTGTCTAATGTACATTTGGAAAATATTTCAGATGTATAAATTTAAACACATTTTGATACATTAATTTAGACTAAAGCAAATACCGTATATACTCGAGTATAAGTCGAATTTTTCAGCCCATTTTTTGGGCTGAAAAAAGCCATTTCGACTTATACTCGAGTCATTTAACTAAAACTGCAAGTAATGGAGGAAAAAAGGGGGCGGGGTCGTGCCGCTGGGTTCGCCGACGCCGTCACTAGTTTGCTGGGACCGCGGGTTTCCCCAGCAACCAGTGACGCTGCGTGCATGCGCCCGCCCCCTGCTCCTCACCGCAGGTCTCGGAGAGGAAGACGGGCTTGCACTCACGGGCCGCGCCGCCCCCCCTGCTACTCGTGGTTTCCGGGTCCTGGCTTAGGCTTTCCGCATCTTGCAGCTTCCGCAATCCACCCCTCCTGCATTCAAGGTACCGGTATGTGGGCCAACTAGTGATGACTAATGGCTGGGCATATTTTATTTTGTTAAAGGTCACGCTGATGGGCACCTTTTTTATGTTAAGGGGCACTCTGATGGACAAATTGTATTTTAAGGGGAACGCTGATGGGTATATTTTTAATGTGCACACTGATGGGCATATTTTCTTAAGGGGCACACTGATGGACACATTTTGTTGTGCCCATCAGAGTGCCCTTTAACATAAAATGTGCCCATCAGCATGCACATTAAAAATATACCCATCAGCGTGCCCCTTAAAATAAAATGTGCCCATCAGAGTGCCCCTTATCATAAAAGGTGCCCATCAGCGTGACCCTTATTTTGTGTTAAGGGGCACACTGATGAGCACATTTTATGTTAAGGGGCACTCTGATGGGCATATTATATTTTAAGAGCAACACTGATGGGCACATTTTGTATTAAGGGACATTTTGATGGGCAGTTTTTACATTAGGGGGCACATTTTGTTGTGCCCATCAGAGTGCCCCTAATATAAAATGTGCCCATCAGGGTGCCCCTTAACATACAATTTGCCCATCAGAGTGTCCCTTAATATAAAATGTGTCCATGGGCAAATTTTATGTTAAGGGACACGCTGTTGGACAGATTTTCTGTTAAGGGGCACTCTGATGGGCAAATTTTCTGTTAAGGGGCACTCTGATGGGCAAATTTTCTGTTAAGAGGCACTCTGATGGACACATTTTATGTTAAGGGGCACATTATTGATATCTATTTTTATTTTTGAAATTTACCGGTAGCTGCTGCATTTCCCACCCTAGTCTTATACTCGAGTCAATAAGTTTTTCCCATTTTTTTGTGGTAAATTAGGGCCTTGACTTATACTCAGATCGACTTATACTCGAGTATATATGGTATATATATGATTTTAATGATATATTTATTTTAACAGTGAGAGACAGAATAACAACAAAAATATCAAAAAAGTTATACATTGATTTGCATTTTATTTAATGAGTGAAATAAATATTTTATCCCCTATCTTTTAGCAAGATTTCTGGCTCCCAGGTGTCTTCTTTACAGGTAACAAGCTGAGATTCGGAGATTCCGAATCTCAGCTTGTTACCTGTATAAAAGACGCCTGTCCACAGAAGCAATCAATCTATTAGATTCAAATCTCTCCACCATGGCCAAGACCAAAGAGCTGTCCAAGGATGTCAGGGACAAGATTGTAGACCTACACAAGGCTGAAATGGCTGACTATGAGAACTCTGAAAGTGAAACCAAGCCCTTTTAAAAGAAATGCTTTCGATTAGTTGCTCTAATCATCCAACAAGTATCACATACTTTCAAATAATATATAGTGCAGCGCTAATAAAACGAAATTCATATAAAATTGATTAAAAACATATTTAAAACGTGAAAAGACAGCAATAAAATCATAAGAGAAGTCCATGCGTATGTGTAGGAACTGAATAAACAGGAACAGGGAGTATAAGAAGAAATCCTCAGCTGTGTTCACTGACAGTAACACAAGCCGCTCACCTCACACAACAGACCTTCTGAACCAATAGATAGGTCAGATCTAGCTTTCCCCAAACGGGGTAAAAGAGATGATAGGTGCCTCTACAGAAATCCTACTATTATCAGACTCCACTGCTCTAAATCGTTCATCAGATCTCACAGTCAATGGCGTTTAGATAGGCTCGTTGTACCATGAAAGATCCTCCCGGAGGACCCGATTACGTCAGCTGCAGCCACCTTCCACTCATTGTCTCTGTGAGACATGTATGCTGTGAATGCTTTATGCCTAGCACTGGGATAACAGTGCTTTATTTGTGAGTAAACCCTTATGGACTTGCTTGTTTTCATTGATCTTTTATGGTACAACGAGCTAAACGCCATTGGCTGACGAACGATTTGGAGCAGTAATAGTGATAATAGCTGGATTTCTGCAGAGGCACCTATCATCTCTTTTACCCCCTGTTTGGGGAAAGCTTAAATTGACCTATCTGTTGGTTCAGAAGGTCTATTGTGTGAGGTGAGCGGTTTGTATTACTGATTTATGAGAAAATCGGAAGAAAAATTACGTTCGAGGAACGATCATTCAATTTTCATATAGTGTGTACATGTCAGGGCTGGGCTCAGCCCTTTCTTCTCTGAGCTGGCCGCTCCGCTGTCGGCTAACTGCCAGCTCCTATCTCTCCACAGTAACTCACCTGTTGATGATATCCTGCTCGTCAGTCCTGCCTACTTATGTCGTCCAGCCCAGATGATCTCTGCCTTCGCCTTGGTCAACATCACAGAGACTATCTCTTGTGTTCCTGTTAAAGACTTGCTTGGCTGACATTCCTTCTGGCTCCAGATCCTGCTTGCTGTTCCACTATGCTGTTCCCTGGCTTCCTGACTTTCTGGCTTATCTTACTATCCGTTCCAGTCACCGAAATTTGGCTATGTTTTGACTATGTTTGTTCTATTTACTTTTATTACTAAACAAGTGTGATTTAACTGTACTTCTGTCTCGGTCTGATTCATGGTTTCTGACAGTACACAACTTTTGACATCCAATTGAAACCTTCCAAAAAAAAAATTTGAAGGGACAAACTCCAAAATTATTCTTGTGCGTAAACAGCATGAACAATTTTTTGTTTAATGTGTACTGTATTTGTATGGTCTTTGTATGAGAAAAATAAGATCCAAAAGACTGAGCTTTATCAGAAACAATAAACAACAACAAAAAAAGCCTTTATCGTACAAGAATTTTTGTACATAATTTAATCCTCAGTTCTGACTTGCTGTGAAACATCCAGGAGAACCGGACACGATTTTCCTATTGTGTGTACCCAGCTTTAGTCTGCGTAATGTTATCAGGCTGTGTGGAATGCTGTTTAATGTTATGATTGGACAGAACATAGAAAATTGGCTCTTCTGTTCTGATAATCCCCTAAAACACACATCTGGTAAAATATATTAATTGATTGCTCTCTTTTATGAACCGAATTATAAATTTGGTTTCTTGGGTATTCTCTTCATAGGTCGTTTCCAGCACTATCACATATAATTTTTATGCTGTGCAGTAAAGATCTCACTATCGTGGCTATGTGTGTACATTTGGAAAAAATATATCAACTGAACTTAACTGTTCTAGCAAGATGGAAATTAAATACAAGCTTAACTTCTTATAGTAAAATTCCATCTGTGGCAAGGAAGCGCAATAGATTTATCCCGTGCTCGGATTTTCTAAGATATGATTTATAGATTTCAGCTAAATGAAACAAAGGTTATGGATTATCTTTTTTTGGTTATAGTTTTGTAAATTACATTTTATGCCCTTTACTAAATGCTGTACTGTATATGTGAGTGAGATATTACAAAATTTCTCCTCACACATATCATGGTTAACATCTCTCATATTTCCTGAGTCCCAGGTGATCACCAATGACTCTAAAGTTTATGCCCTATAGGGTCTTATATAGTCTGCTGAGAAAATACAAGCCTATTAACAAAGAAAAGACCCTGCAATCATATCAAATTTATATACTGAAGGACAGATTTTTTTTAGTACAGCATAGACAACTGTAAAAAAAAAAAAGGTATACAGCAAAAGAAGCCCATAATGTCAATCTTTAAATTCTGAAGTTTTTCAGAAGGCTTACTAGAAAAGAGAATTTAATGGCTCTTGTGAATAGCACTATGTTCATAAATACATAAGAATATTTATATAGTCTACACTTCACTTCAGTGCCCCTGAGCCAAAAGAGATGTCAGTTGGCAAACATTTTTTAAATTTTTAAAATCACAAATCTCACTCTGTATTAAGCAGCTGTGGTTAAATACAAAATATTTTCCAAAACTATCAAAATGAAATGTATACAGCACTATGAATATAACTTAAAAATGTGAATACATACAGTGATAATAATAATAAATCTTTTAATCATGTCTCAATAACCGATGTGTAGTGTGCAAAGTATCTAAATAAAATATTCATAATTTGATCAAATTCTTCAGAGATGATGCACTCCTAAAAGTATATTTAAATCTAAAAACACAAATATAATTTATTGCAGCTTACTAGTTAATTAGATGCGTTACCTGCATGTGTTATCTTTTTTTCAGGCTATTTCCCTTTATTTTCACTTAATGTAATCCTAGTAAAAGCACACTTCCTGTCCTTTTATATCTACTCTAATTTTTCTACAGTGTCTATGGGGGCAGCCATGGTTGTCACTAGGGATGAGGTTCAGGTTGGTTGGGGTTGAATGTGAGTTCAACAGAAAGTGGGAGTCTTCTAAAAATTCCTTTCTGGCTGACTAGAAAAAGAGGGGGCAGCAAGCATGCACCCACGTCACCTCAAACCATACCAGGCCACATGCCCTTAACATTGGGTGAGTACATTGCAAGGTGAGGTGGCAAAAAGAACTCAACCCCTTATCTTGTCCCACCAAAAAGGGGACTTTTAGAATAAGGGGGCCCTCATATTGCTCCCTTTACATGAATGTGTATGGGGTGCAAAGTTCACCTTGTTACTCAGTCACATAAAGAAAGTGAAAAGTATAAAGAAAAACATCACACCGTTAAAAAAGTCCTTAGGAAAAATAAACAAAAACAAACCCAATGTAAATCTAATCTCGCATCAGTCAAGATGATCCACTGCATGGCTATGTGGACCGTCTAACATGATGAACCTCCATGCCTTATGCTGTTAACTTATGGCTACACTTATTGCAAATGACAGACTTCAAACTGCCTACTGAATATAAACAGAACAGGTGGGGTATGATCATATTTGGTCAATGACATCAACAAGCATCTCCAGCCTGTTTGTTTACATTTAGCATTCAGCCAGGGAATTGTCATTTCTGACAAGTGAAGCAGCAGGTTAACATCGTTGTGACGCACATCATCAGGAATGTTGTGGATCTATATCGCTGGAAAATGTAAATGACTTTGGATTTACATTGGAGTCATTGTTTATTTTTATTTTTTTTTAACTAGAAAGGATCTTTTCAATGGTATAAGTGTTTTTATTTACTATTTACATCTTTTGTCAATGAGTGACAGAGGGGCTTTCAGATTCTGATAAGTTCCTCCAGACTCCTACATCTTTTAGGGAACAGGATTTGAGAATGAGGCCCCTGTCTCTATCAACATGTGAACAAGGTGCTTTGCAAGGGGCTTTGTCAACCCCTCCTTGCAAAATATCCTCCCAAATGTTGAAAGCATGTAGTCTGGTAAGGTTCATGGCCCAAGCTTGCTACCCCTATTTTTTGGCCACCCAGGCTGCATGCCTGGATAAGAGTATTTTTTTTTCTCTTAAAGGGCCAGCACACCATTTAACAAATAATAAAAATATGGCATTGGGTCCCTTAATAATTAATAAAAGACGCCTCCTAAACTATAACAGGCCACATGCCCTCAACCTTGGTATGGTACATTGGAAGGCAGGACAGTAAAGCCTTTCCTCCGTTGATATGAAACTTGTCCGCATGTTGGTGGGGACAAGGGCCTCTTCCCCCATCCTATCTCCAAAAAGGGATGTGGGGGTCTGTGTGGAGAAGATTTATTGAAATTTGGAAGCCCTCTTTGAAACAAGGGGGGCCCTAATATTCAGCATTCGTGTGATTGAGTACACCTAAAATCACAATGATACGCCAACCCAATAACCTGCCACACCTGACAATTTTCACCCGTTGCTAATCTTGTCACAAATGAAAGATCCATAGTACTACTGCATATAAACAGACTGACCAGGTAATTGTGAGGGACCTCACTGTAAAGTCATGCTCATAGTGACAACAGCTGTGGTACGGCTTCTTTGAAAAGAAGAGCTGGACGGAAAAGGGCAGGCATAGTCAGTCACCCTCGATGAGTGCCTGTCACAGCTCCTGTGGCTCCATTACCAACCACTGAACAAGAGGATTATGGTGGCAGGGGCAGGGCTGCCACTTTTCCTTCAAGCCAAACTGGAACACTTTAGAGGAGCACAGTATTTTGTATTTTTTGTGTACACTATGCGATTGTAACAGAGCTAGGACACCTTTGGGTGCTCCAAAGAGAATATTAATGTGGTGCACACAGTGCCCCCTCCCCCTCCTGTCAGGCCCTGAACCGAGACACATTTCAAGTGGCAACCCTAATGACAGGGTGACAGTGCAGGAGCACAATTGGGAGACAGGGACAGAGAGTTATCACCCTATAACAGCAAGTGCCCCCCCCTCCTGTCAGACCCTGTTCCAAGATGCATTCCTGTCTGAATAATGTGTCTGGGTTTCAGATAGACTGAAACCCGGACACATGATTCACAACCCTGACTGTCCGGGTGAATCCCGGACAAGTGGCAACCCTAATGACAGGGTGACAGTGCAGGAGCACAATTGGGAGACAGGGACAGAGAGTTATCACCCTATAACAGCAAGTGCCCCCCCCTCCTGTCAGACCCTGTTCCAAGATGCATTCCTGTCTGAATAATGTGTCTGGGTTTCAGATAGACTGAAACCCGGACACATGATTCACAACCCTGACTGTCCGGGTGAATCCCGGACAAGTGGCAACCCTAATGACAGGGTGACAACGCTGAAGAACAATTGGGAGACAGGGACAGAGAGTTGTCACCCTATAACAGGAAGTGCCTGAACAAGGATGACAGGGTGACAACGCAGGAGCACAATTGGGGCATAGCAACAGAGCGTTGTTACCCTATAACAGCAAGTGCCCCCTCCTGTTAGGCCCTGTTCTGAGAGACATATTCCTGTCTGAATAATGTGTCCGGGTTTCAGGTGGACTGAAACCCGGAGACATGATTCAAAACCTGACTGTCTGGGTGAATCTCGGACAAGTGGCAACCCTAGGCAGGGGTGAGGGGGGATTGTAGGAGGAAGATTTCTACTAAAGGAGGAGACAGAAGCACAAGGGACGCATTGCATTGAGTGTAAGTAGTGTCCCTTGTGCTGATTTTCTTTTTACTAAATTTTACATTTCCTCTAGGATAAGGGCATGCGAACACTTTAGAAAAAAAATATAAAGTGATGATGAGATCCTCTTTGATGTGTCCCCTGAAGCACACATCTATTATCAAAGAGAAGATTTGGACATTTTAATTCCTGTATGTTAATTATATATTTATATGTAGGTATTTTTTTTGTTGCATTTGTAATACTGTACATTTTACACTTTGGTTTTAGGTTTTATTATTTATTTTGTTTCTAAGTGGTGTAATCATAGGCGTCACCAGGGGGTGGCTATCGAGGCTGGAGCCCCGAATGTGGAGCCCATAGCCCCGAGTCTCAGCGGGTGTGGAGGAGAGACGAGCCGGCGGGTCGTGGCTGTGGCGGGCGGCATTGGAGGTGGAGGAGGGACGATCAGGCATGTACAGGCACTGAGCCATCGGACCGCCACCTCCCTCACCCCCCCCCCCCCGCAGCGCTCACCTCTTCTCCCTGCTTATGCAGCGCGGCTGCATACAGACATGATCCTAGGAGTGGACACTGAGAAGCTCATCGTACAATCCAGAAGTCATGCAGCCGCACTCGTTCACTTGTTCTTTCCTTCCCCTGCTCTTCATCCTGTCTGCTGCCGCGGAGAATCTAGATGAGAGTGGGGGAAGGAAAGAACAAGTGAACGAGTGCCGAGGAAGTTCATGTCACAGCTGTGTGCAGCTGCATGACTTCTGGATCGTACGATGAGCTTATCAGTGTCCACTCCTAGGATCATGTCTGTATGCCTATCTAAGCAGGGAGAGGAGGTGAGCGCTGGGAAGGGGGATAGAGCAGCATGGGGGGGGAATAAAGGAGCACGGGGACCAGAGCAGGGGGGGACCAGCAGAGCACATGTGGGACCAAAACAGCATTCGGGGGATCAGCGGAGCATGCAGGGGACCAGCGCAGCACACAGCACGCGGGGGACCAGAGGAGCACAGGGGGACCAGAGGAGCACAGGCGGACCAGAGGAGCACAGGCGGACCAGAGGAGCACAGGCGGACCAGAGGAGCACGCGGGGGACCAGAGGAGCACAGGTGGACCAGAGGAGCACAGGCGGACCAGAGGAGCACAGGCGGACCAGAGGAGCACGCGAGGAACCAGAGGAGCACAGGTGGACCAGGGGAGCACAGGCGGACCAGAGGAGCATGCGGGGGACCAGAGGAGCACAGGCGGACCAGAGGAGCACAGGCGGACCAGAGGAGCACGCGGGGAACCAGAGGAGCACAGGCGGACCAGAGGAGCACAGGCGGACCAGAGGAGTACAGGCGGACCAGAGGAGCACAGGCAAACCAGAGGAGCACGCGGGGGACCAGAGGAGCACGCGGGGGACCAGAGGAGCACAGGCGGACCAAAGGAGCACACGGGGACCAGAGGAGCACAGGCGGACTAGAGGAGCACAGGCGGACCAGAGGAGCAGGCGGGGGACCAGAGGAGCACAGGTGGACCAGAGGAGCACAGGTGGACCAGCGCAGCACGCGGGGGACCAGAGGAGCACAGGCGGACCAGAGGAGCACAGATGGACCAGAGGAGCACAGGTGGACCAGCGCAGCACGCGGGGGACCAGAGGAGCACAGGTGGACCAGAGGAGCAAAGGCGGACCAGCGCAGCACGTGGGGGACCAGAGGAGCACAGAGGGACCAGCGCAGCACGCGGGGGACCAGAGGAGCACAGGGGGATCAACACAGCACGCGGGGGACCAGAGGAGCACAGGGGGACCAGCGCAGCACGCGGGGGACCAGAGGAGCACAGGGGGACCAGCGCAGCATGCAGGGGACCAGAGGAGCACAGGGGGACCAGGGAGCCCCGAATGTGGAGCCCATAGCCCCGAGTCTCAGCGGGTGTGGAGGAGAGACGAGCCGGCGGGTCGTGGCTGCGGCGGGCGGCATTGGAGGTGGAGGAGGGACGATCAGGCATGTACAGGCACTGAGCCATCGGACCGCCACCTCCCTCACCCCCCCCGCAGCGCTCACCTCTTCTCCCTGCTTATGCAGCGCGGCTGCATACAGACATGATCCTAGGAGTGGACACTGATAAGCTCATCGTACGATCCAGAAGTCATGCAGCCGCACTCGTTCACTTGTTCTTTCCTTCCCCTGCTCTTCATCCTGTCTGCTGCCGCGGAGAATCTAGATGAGAGTGGGGGAAGGAAAGAACAAGTGAACGAGTGCCGAGGAAGTTCATGTCACAGCTGTGTGCAGCTGCATGACTTCTGGATCGTACGATGAGCTTATCAGTGTCCACTCCTAGGATCATGTCTGTATGCCTATCTAAGCAGGGAGAGGAGGTGAGCGCTGGGAAGGGGGATAGAGCAGCATGGGGGGGAATAAAGGAGCACGGGGACCAGAGCAGGGGGGGACCAGCAGAGCACATGTGGGACCAAAACAGCATTCGGGGGATCAGCGGAGCATGCAGGGGACCAGCGCAGCACACAGCACACGGGGGACCAGAGGAGCACAGGGGGACCAGAGGAGCACAGGCGGACCAGAGGAGCACAGGCGGACCAGAGGAGCACAGGCGGACCAGAGGAGCACGCGGGGGACCAGAGGAGCACAGGTGGACCAGAGGAGCACAGGCGGACCAGAGGAGCACGCAAGGAACCAGAGGAGCACAGGTAGACCAGGGGAGCACAGGCGGACCAGAGGAGCATGCGGGGGACCAGAGGAGCACAGGCGGACCAGAGGAGCACAGGCGGACCAGAGGAGCACGCGGGGAACCAGAGGAGCACAGGCGGACCAGAGGAGCACAGGCGGACCAGAGGAGTACAGGCGGACCAGAGGAGCACAGGCGAACCAGAGGAGCACGCGGGGGACCAGAGGAGCATGCGGGGGACCAGAGGAGCACAGGCGGACCAAAGGAGCACACGGGGACCAGAGGAGCACAGGCGGACTAGAGGAGCACAGGCGGACCAGAGGAGCAGGCGGGGGACCAGAGGAGCACAGGTGGACCAGAGGAACACAGGTGGACCAGCGCAGCACGCGGGGGACCAGAGGAGCACAGGCGGACCAGAGGAGCACAGATGGACCAGAGGAGCACAGGTGGACCAGCGCAGCACGCGGGGGACCAGAGGAGCACAGGTGGACCAGAGGAGCAAAGGCGGACCAGCGCAGCACGTGGGGGACCAGAGGAGCACAGGGGGACCAGCGCAGCACGCGGGGGACCAGAGGAGCACAGGGGGATCAACACAGCACGCGGGGGACCAGAGGAGCACAGGGGGACCAGCGCAGCACGCAGGGGACCAGAGGAGCACAGGGGGACCAGCGCAGCATGCAGGGGACCAGAGGAGCACAGGGGACCAGCGCAGCACGCAGGGGACCAGAGGAGCACAGGGGGACCAGCACAGCACGTGGGGGACCAGAGGAGCACAGGGAGACCAGGGGAGCACAGGCGGACCAGAGGAGCATGCGGGGGACCAGAGGAGCACAGGCGGACCAGAGGAGCACAGGCGGACCAGAGGAGCACGCGGGGAACCAGAGGAGCACAGGCAGACCAGAGGAGCACAGGCGGACCAGAGGAGTACAGGCGGACCAGAGGAGCACAGGCGAACCAGAGGAGCACGCGGGGGACCAGAGGAGCATGCGGGGGACCAGAGGAGCACAGGCGGACCAAAGGAGCACACGGGGACCAGAGGAGCACAGGCGGACTAGAGGAGCACAGGCGGACCAGAGGAGCAGGCGGGGGACCAGAGGAGCACAGGTGGACCAGAGGAGCACAGGTGGACCAGCGCAGCACGCGGGGGACCAGAGGAGCACAGGCGGACCAGAGGAGCACAGATGGACCAGAGGAGCACAGGTGGACCAGCGCAGCACGCGGGGGACCAGAGGAGCACAGGTGGACCAGAGGAGCAAAGGCGGACCAGCGCAGCACGTGGGGGACCAGAGGAGCACAGGGGGACCAGCGCAGCACGCGGGGGACCAGAGGAGCACAGGGGGATCAACACAGCACGCGGGGGACCAGAGGAGCACAGGGGGACCAGCGCAGCATGCAGGGGACCAGAGGAGCACAGGGGGACCAGCGCAGCATGCAGGGGACCAGAGGAGCACAGGGGACCAGCGCAGCACGCAGGGGACCAGAGGAGCACAGGGGGACCAGCACAGCACGTGGGGGACCAGAGGAGCACAGGGGGACCAGCACAGCACGTGGGGGACCAGAGGAGCACAGGGGGACCAGCGCAGTACGCGGAGTGCGGGGGACCAGCGCAGCATGCGGGGGACCAGAGCAGCATGCGGGGGACCAGAGCAGCACGTGGGGGACCAGAGAAGCACAGGGGAACCACAGGAGCAAGGGGGACCACAGGAGCAAGGGGGACCAGAAGATCCGGCATGGGTGAGACCTGTCAAAGTTGGCCGGTCTGGATGAAGTCCAGGGCCAAATTTTTGTCTCAGTCCAGCCCTGGAGACGAGCAGGCGGACAAGCAGAGATGACATCATCTCTCTCCGTCCGCCCGTCACCAATCTTCCGCTTTCACAGCTGGGACTTCAATGTGGGAGCGATGTGCGGCGGGGAGCAGGGAGATGATGTCATCTCTCACTGCCTGCCACACATCAGCGCTCTTCTGCCCTCACTAAATGGGTCTCTTCAATGTCGGAGGTGTGGTGGGGAGCAGAGAGATTACATCATCTCTCACTGCCCACCCACATCTCCGCTCTCCTGCCCTCACTAAATGGGCCAGTGCTGCCAGCCTGCCACCAATGCAGCGAGAATGCACATTTGGTGGCACTGGCTGGCATAGCAAGTGACAATCTGCAAATGGTGGCAAGTGACAATCTGCTAATGGTGGCAAGTGACGTGGCAAGTGACAATCTGCTAATGGTGGCAGGTGACATGACAAGTGACAATCTGCAAATGGTGGCAAGTGACAATCTGCAATGGGTGGCAAGTGACAATCTGCAAATGGTGGCAAGTGACAATCTACAAATGGTGGCAAGTGACAATCTGCAAATGGTGGCAGGTGATGTGGCAAGTGACACACCCAGGGCTCCCACTGATTCTGCATTATGGTGATTTGAACCACTTCATTATATATTACAATATAACAATAGAAACAATGTGCTTTGATCACCCTAACACCATATCAACCATGGTGCCATGCAGATTGAAACGCCAACACCAGCCTTCTTTTGCCCGCAAAAAATTGCTTACCACCGGCGTGCACCCCCCCGGTTGGTGACCGCTGCTATGGGCTCTAGCCCCAGATCTTTTTCAGACCTAGCAACGCCCCTGGGTGTAATAGTTGTGCATGCACCCAAATTCCTGTTGAAGGCATCACACAAAATGTAACATCATTGAGCAGAAGGGGCTAGTTATTCTGTTTAGTGCTATTCTAATTTAGATCCTTATCTCCACAATGTAGTATTCTAAATATGCCAAAGTGAGCATTTCTGTGTCATCTGTTTGGTGTACTGAGCACAAAAGCCCATGATGACATAAAGAATGAAATATATAAATATACTAAAATGTTGGCTTGAATCAGGAAAAAAACAGGTATGTTTTTCAGATCTCAATAAGGATTCCAGGATCCACATCCCCAATGAGTAAACAAACTGATTTTCCTGTATCTGCACAATGACCCACTGATCTGAACTAGTTATGTCTTTTTCCTGTAGGATTTAGAAGCACTACATCACATTGCACTGTTTGGCATTACATGCTACTTAGCTTATAGAGTTGCTTGTCAATTACACCAAGACATGCTTCTCAATTTCTTTTCAGTGTTGGATATGTTAATATATTTAAGAGAGATGTGTTCATACTGTACATTGACATGCCTCTATAGTTTTGAATAGAGGAACTTAAAGTGCATTAAACCTTATCTCTACAATGCAGTATTCTAAACATACAGTGTTGACCACTGAACTACTGAGGAAATTGTTTAGGGGTACTTATTAAAGACGATTGCAAAATGAGAAAACAGTGTGGCTAGGCATCAGGAAAGGAAAACAAGGCAGGCCATAGACAGTGCAAATTTCTTTCCTGCAACCACATCCCTGCCAGGAGAAGACAGTGATTATTTCTAGTGACTTTAGGAGCCACTAGCGATAATTGCAAGTGAATACGGCAGGCTGGTTGTACGAAAGTTGATTAATTGATCAACTTGGTACATTCAGGCTGCCCACACACGGTTCAAATCTCGGCCAGTTTCTGCTGAACCAGCCAAGATTCAAACCATCTATGGCCGGCCTAAGATGCATCACTAGAGGGATCAACATCAAGAGGAAGGAGGTCCTGATTTCCTCTTTAGATCCTCAGTTAAACTTAATTTAAAATACTGTTTCCAGTTCTGGAAACCTCACCTACGAAAAGATATTGATAAGATAGAACTAGTTCAGAGACGGCAGCAAAAATGAAAGATCTAGGTAATAAAACATATCAGACTTCATTAACTTAGTATATACAGTCTTAAGGAAAGAAGAGAAAGGGGAGACATGATTAAAATGTTTAAAAACATTATGGGTGTCAATAAGGTTTAGGAGAGCACTATTTGTAATATGAGGCTAGGATCATGAACATGCAGACATGACCTTAAACGAGCAGAAGGAAAGTTCAAAACTAAGCTTAGAAAGTATTAATTTTACCAAAAGAGTAGTTGATGTTGATAGATGAAAAAGACCTCCAGCAGAGGTAGTGAGTCAGCCAACTGTAAGTGGATTCAAACATGCTTGGGACAAACATAGATCTTTGTGCAGACAAAAAAAAAAATACATTATATACATACTGCATATACGAGGTATGTCTAAAAAATTTGGTGAAAGGTTTGATATCTCAACAGCAACATGGCCCAGGTGTGCGCGCATGCACGTGGCTATCCAGAGACACACATCGAGAAGCGCTACCTAGCGTGGAGTATACGTGACCATTAAGTAGTCAAACGTAGTCAGTGTGAGAGGTAGGTTCACAGTGCAATTGAGCAACGAGTGAACATCAAGTCCTGCTACAAATTGAGAAAAATGGTGACGGAGACACGTGAAATGTTGATGCAAATTGTATGGGACAAGAGCCGTGAGAGGAAAATGTGTTTAAGACTGGTTCAAACACTTTCGGGATGGGACGGAAACAACTGAGGATGAGACACATTCGGGTCGGCCGCCAACATGCAGAACCCCAGACACGATCGAGCGAGTGCGAAAAATACTGGCATGAGATCGGCGACTGACTCTACAATTGATGGTGGAGGAATTGGGCATTAGAGAGGACACAGTGTGCACCATCGTCTGTGTAGATTTGGGTAAGTGAAAGATCTGTGCCTGGTTTGTCCCGCACAAGCTGGCAGACGAACAGAAAGCAAAATGGATGGAAAAATCTGGAGATTTCATTGCCATGTGTGACCAGGATCTATCCTTTCTGTGAACCATCGTCACGGGGATGAGACCTGGTGCTAATAATTCGATCCAGAATCCAAGTGACAATTGATAGAATAGCATTTATCGTCTTCCCCACAACCCAAAAAGGGTCACCTACAAAAGTCCAAGGTCAAGACAATGTTGATCTCCTTCTTCGACAACAATGGCATCATCCATAATGAATTCCTTCCTGCCGGTCAAACCGTGAACACCGCATTCTACGAGTAAGTTTTGAAACGGTTGTACGATCCATCTGCGTGTTCGCCAGAGTTGCACAAGACTGGACAGTGGATGTTGCTGCATGATAATGCGCCTACGCACTGTGCAATCTGTGTGTGCTGATTTTTGGCTTAGCACGGTGTACCTGTTCTTGATCATCCACCGTACTCCCCTGATCTGGCGCCTGCGGACTTCTTTCTGTTTCCCCGTCTGAAGAGCGTCATAAAAGGCGCATGTTTTGCGGACGTGGCAGCAATCCAAGAATGTGTGACAGCAGTTCTGCAATTGATTCCTAAACAGGCCTTTGTTGACAGCTTCCAGAAGCTGTATGAACATTGCCAAACGTGTGTTGTGAAGGATGGTGATTATTTTGAAGGCCAATAAAGGTAATTTCCTTTCATCGTCTTGACAATGTTTCTATTTTCTGCTGAAAGTAAATCATGCATTCAACTTGCTTCCCAATTTAACAGCCCCTGTGCATAGAGGCTGCTGTAAACGCTTTATTGCTCCCACTTATGTCACAGCTCCCTAGCAATCTATTGATAGTAGCTGTAAAACCTTAGATTTTAAGTCAAACTTTTAAAGGTATAGTTGAATTTCTGGGCACAGTGATATCATCTCTATTCTCCAAATTGGCTGGAATTTTTATTTTTTTGAATCAGCTGAGTTAAACCAATAATAAAAATAAATGCTTCCACCTAAAAGGGAAAGAAGGGATAAATGAAGATAAAGTGGATATTTTTAATGTGTTTTTTTTTTTATGAGTGAATGAGTTTTCACAACTCCTATCCAGGGATTGCTAGAGGGTTGTGACATGTGAGATGGAGAAATAAAGTGCTTACAATGTCTTCTGGGTACAACCCTGTTAGATAGAATAGGAAAGGATTGGCATGGCTTTGTGTTAAAGCATTTGTAAAGGCATAAGGTTTTTTAGCTTAATGCATTCTGTGCATTAAGGTAAAAAAATTTCTGCAGCAGATACAATCTGCAATCAGATACAGCAGCAGGAGCCATTGACTCCTGCTGCTGTCAATCACAGACAGTAATTGGGCGGGGCCAAGCCAGCTCGAGAGTGGGCATGTAGCCACTTGCCATGGGGCACGCAGGCTGGGGGAGAGGAGTCAGGAGCACTGGCAAGGGACCCCAGAAGAGAAGGCACAGAGCATCATTGCACAGAGCAGGTAAGTATGACATGTTTGTTATTTTAACTAAAAAGACAAATCCAGCAATTACAATTACTTTAATTTAAGTTTATTCGAGTTGTATACAATTGTATGTTATATGTATGAATCTATTAGGTTTACATTAACATTTAACTTCCATATAAGGGTTTCTGTTGACTATCAACTATCAAATTTATTTACTAATTCTATTTTTTTTTTAATTCTTTACAATTTAGGAAATTAGTATTGGGTGAATAAATAAATACATTTAGCTATTTATTTATTTATTTTTAATTTGTGAAATCTTCTGTGAATTTTGTGTGAACATATTCACATGTGCACACTTCAAACATATACTGTTGGACTGATATATTATACATCTGTGTTTATTTTTTTTGTATTGGTGTTTTATTACTTATGAGTAGACTGATGGTGATTGACACTGAAAGTTTCTCATTGGTATCCTTGTTCTTACGTAAAAAAAAGTAGTATCAATATTTGTTTCAACAGCTTTAAATTCCTTATATCTACACTATTTTTCAGCACAAATTAAAACCAATATAAGGTTCCTTACAACTGTATATAAATGAAAACAAAAGAGAATCTGAACACTTTGAGTTTACAGAAATACATATTATATTTGTATTCAATACAAGATAATATACTTTAAATTTTGTATGTGTTTTTATCCTCCTATAATTTCTTTTTTAACTGCAGGTTTGTAATTATATTTTTTGGTCACTACATATGCATTTCTTCTTTTGTTTTCACAAGATCCTTTAGCCCATAAAATATACACTATACTAATTATTACTCACTTATTCTTATTATTTTCATACTATTGCATCAGATGACATGCTAGAGGCAGCAGAGTTAGTGAGATCAAAAGGTGTCCTTTGGTGATTTGCTCTTTGTTCTTATGAAACACTGTCTTTCCCTTTAGTGAGTAATCCCTTGTGATAAGCATGAGTTTCTCAAACCCTGAATATGCTTCTTGCAGAACAGCAGACACTAATACTGCAGAGTGGGCTTTCCTTTATTGGTTGCCCCAATATATAGTTTAGAGTTTAAAGCAAAGTTGTCTTTAGGGTAAAGCCATTTAAGTTGCCCATAAGCAGACATGGAGAATCAAATGTTAGAAATCGCTTTGAACATTGAAGAACCTCCTTTCTACAAAAACAAGCAAGCAAACTTGTATACTACAAGCGGACATAGATGAACATTTTGCAAAACTGTCTGATTGCTTGCAGTTGCTAATCTGGTGTTTCTTATATTTTGTAACATGCATTAGGAACAGATGTATTACCTACTGTATATGCAAATTGCATAATATGTTAGTCACTGTGAGAATGAACATACAGTATCTGAGAATATATAAAAGTGCTCCTTGGCACTTCTAATTTCTATGACAGATGTGAGATTATAATTACATCACAAAATAAGTGCTTGCAGTTGCAGCACAACTGAGACAAAAGGCATGCGGTCACTATTTTTCCGCACAATCAGGCAAACGCATTTTTGCACACAAATTGCCCTAAACTTAATATCTAACTGCTTTAATAGATGTCCCCTATATATTGTGACTATAGTTTGCTACTTTTTAAATTTACTACAGGTTTAAACACATATCTTTATAATATTTTGAAGAACCACACAAACTAAGAAATCAGGGAATTGTAATTCATATTTTCTGATTAACTGCAGTTCAAATTGTAACTGACTGAGTTGCCAATTTACGGAGTAACTTGTTTCCTAACTGTGACCAATCTACTGTACTTATCCCTGAAAATGAATTGAAGAACAATAGTCCAGTAAATGACAATTTTAATCTAATGGGCAGAACTTTCCCCAGTGTTAAGCTAAATACTATTGCCATACACAAAACAATAAATTAACAAAAAGGAATTTAAAATACTAGGGCACACTATGTACAGTAGTCCTGTCTTTAAAGAAGGCCTGTTGTCAAATAAATATATATATATATATATATATATATATATATATATATATATATATATATATATATATATATACTGACATCATAGGTGTGGGCAGCCAATTGCATTAGGGTGTGCACCCCAAAGCTCAAACACACATGTCTTTCTCTGCAGCCTCGGCTGCACAGGACAAGGAATAAATGGGAAGTGCTCTGTGCTGAGCGGCTTCTTGTTCATTCACAAATGGAAGCATAGTAAACACAGTTCACTGTCTTCATTTAGAAAATGAAGGCGTCAGTAAATTACATTTTTACTAGCCCCTTCCCCTGTTCTCCATTCCGAAACATTCCAGGGGGAGAACAGCCAGGGGGAGAATAGGAGGGAAACCATTAGCACTGCGGAGCGGGGAGGGCATAATGGCGGGAAGCCCGGGCCGTGGGGGGAATCCACACCACACATAGTGATTAGATTGTGCCCAGGCACACCTGGCACACCATCTGTGCACACCTATGGCTGTCATTATAAAAGTGCTAATTGCACAGCTAGGGTATTGATCCTGTTGCACTGGCTGCCTAGATAGGTATGGTAGGGAGGGAAGGGGTGAGTATTAGCTTTGCCCTGAACTTGAGGTGTGGGAACAGAAATGGGCCTGGCAGGTGGGACTAGGATGACAAGTTTGCGACTGTGCTGCTGTTTGTTATGCTGCTTACACACGAGAGGAATTTCTGACAGAAAGAGTCCAATGGGAGCTTTTCATCGTATATTCCAACCGTGTGTATGCCCCATCGGATTTTTTCCGTCAAAAATTCAAACGGACTTAGATAGAGAACATGTTCTATATTTTTCCCATGGAACAAATTACTATCGGTAAAGCCGCTCGTCTGTATGCTGTTCCGACACACCAATGACGATGCATGCTCTGAAGCAAGTACGAGACGGAAGCTATTGGCTACTTGCTATTGAACTTCCGTTTTCTAGTCCTGTCTAACGTGTTATACATCACCGCGTTCTGGACGGTCGGAATTTGGTGTGACCGTGTGTATGCAAGACAGCTTCAGAGTTTATTCCAACGGCAAAACTGGTCGTGTGTACAGGGCATAAGTGTTACGCTCAGACTTAGTGACAGTTGCGGATCAACTTGTTGTGTTACACCGAAACTGCTACTGATCACTGCCATCTACCACTGCTGATCACTTTCAGTGCCGCTCACTGCTGACCACTGTCACAATCCACTACTGATCACTTGCAGTATTACTCATTGCTGATTACTGTCATTATCCACCACTGATCACTGTCAATACTGCTGTCATCTGAGAACTGAACCTAAGAATTAAAACACCACACCAAAAAATATGAGCCCAAAGTTTTATTCCAAACAGATTGTATACAAGAGCAAATACATTTTGGGGGGCCAGACATTGTTCTCTTCATCAGGGTATACAAAAATGTGGAGTCAGGCTATGAGGACCCAGGCAGTGATACATAAGCTGAAAATAAGTACTTGTGAAGGGTGAGAGCAGATCACTGTCAGTATTGTATTGTTGCTTGCACATGATTGCAAATGATTGGTTGATGGAAGCTAGCAGAGCTTCACCTCATTCTCTTTCCAGGGGAAATTTTTTTCCGAAGTGGAAATTCCTGTGCAAAGTGAACTGCCCATTTTCCTATAGTAATTCACCCCAATGCATCACAATTCACTGATGATCACTGTCAGTAAGGAGGAGACCACATATCACAGCTCGCTTGCTGCTTACTATATAACAATAAATTGTGGTGATGTGCTCTCCTCACCACGCATCTAACCCACTGGGGCCTAAAATATCATTTTGATTTTCAAATATTTTGAATATTTTTTTTTATCCAAAGATTTATAAAAACCATGTGGCTTGTTACTAACCTTCACTTTGAGTGAACTCATGTTACAACATTGCTTTTCCACCATAAAGACATAGGGAGCAGCAACTCTTATCGGAGCCTCAATCTTTTAGGAAAACTATTTTGGAGAGGGTCATGCAGCTCAGGTTAGTGCATACAACTTGATTTGGATAAATAGTGTGATTGTAGTTTCCCAGGAAATAACATATTTTTTCTAAGAGGTCTTAATGCTCCCCCTATTAGTAACAAGTCACATGGTTAGTAAATCTTTGGATAAAATAATATTTTAAATATTTAAAAATAAAAGTTATATTTTAGACCCCAGTGTGTTAGATGTGCGATGAGTAGAGTGCATTACCGCAATTTATTGTTATATTTTGTTGCCACATTTTGACCAATTGTATGTATGGGTTTATGATAATCAGGCATCTTTATATATATATATTTTTATAATTGTATTTTTATCTAAAATTTTCCTAGATTACATATAATGCAATATAAAAGTACAAGAAAAAGTGCCATAATGTTCACAACGAGTCACAACACCAGAAAGGCCCATTCATGACCTGCAAACAAAATAGTACCATTTGCAACATGTGAACATAGCCATAATAAAAGTAAGTATCAAACAAAACACAGAAAAGGTAGGATTTGAAGTACCAACAGAAAAAGAGACATACACCAGGGATCAGGTACAAAGACGTGGGTATAGGGGGGAAGAGGGGATGAGCCAAAACTAACAATACCCAAACTCAATCTCAATCAAGATGTGGGATGGGATCCGTATTCAGACTGGTCCCAGATATCCCATATCTTATTGAACTGAGACATTGCATCATTAACCAGAGCCATCATGTGCTCCACTCACAAAACAAAATGTACAAGACTAGTTTCCAATATCTGAAAAGGGGAGGCCTAAGAGATAATGTATTGGGTCCAACAGAAGGGGTAAATCAAGCAGTCGTTGGAGCATAAACATTGCCATGGTCCAAAACAGCTTTAAAAAATTCACATTACCAAAAAATATGATAATCAAGACGGCTGTTTTTCCAAATGCCAACATAAGGGGAGAGTGAAGAATCCTGGTGTAGTACTTCAGGTGTTCTGTACCAGAACAGTAAGATTTTGAAAGCAGTCTCTCTCTGCACCACACATCTCAAAATTTTAGAAGTAGATGACCAGGCCTTATCACAGCAGGGAAGGGTGATGGGGTCCTGGAAAATAAGTGACCATTTATGCATATACTGTAGGTATGAAAGTCTTCGGTAACAGGCATCTTTATCTTACGTTGTCTTGCTGTTTACTGTCATCTTCCACTGATGATCACTGTCATTACAGAGGAGGCATTGGGGTTGATTTACTAAAACTGGAGAGTGCAAAATCTGGTGCAGCACTGCATGGAAACCAATCAGGTTCCAGGTTTTTTTGTCAAAGCTTAATTGAACAAGCTGAAGTTAGAATTTGATTGGCTACCATGCACAGTTGCCCTTTTCTAATTGCTGAAACCACTAATCAACTTATTCACTCCCTCGTTATTTCTCGCCTTGACTATTGTAACTCCCTCCTCATTGGCCTACCTCCCTGCAAGCTATACCCTCTTCAGTCTATCATGAATGCCACTGCCAGATTCATCCACCTTACTGTTACATAATGGGTTTATGTAAAATCTCCATTAACAGCTGTAAATAATATTGCAATTAGAAATATATTTCAGTTAGAAGGAAATATTTTTAAAGTATTGAGTGTTGTGTTGGTATTAGGGTATGTAGTTCAACTTTAATGGTTGGCCTTTTGTTTTCCCTGATCACATCTCCCCTTGGTAGTAAACAACAGCCTTCTTTGACTCATCCAATCAGGATGTGCCCAATATACATTTAGTAGGTACAGTGACCAATTAGGGAGAATTATATTAGCCACAGTACAGAAAGGAGGTGAGATATAATGCTTTGTGACCAAGCTAAGTCCCTCTTTGGTGTGGGAACAGACAGCAGTCACCATGGGCCGACCTGAAGTTAACAGGTAATCTAACACTATACTTGCATCTTATATTGTATTGTAAAAATGGTTGCTGTGGGTAATTTGTAAATATCATGTAAGCCAGGGGACCTACACTGTACATTGTGCTGTAAATACTGTCTGGTGTGTAATTTGTATATATTATGTAACCCTATCAATAAATGTGTATTGCGGATGGAACTACCTCTTTTGTGTAAGATCTCTTAGAGCCAGATATGTATATGTCCATACTACTACAATGATTGAGGTGTATGCACATATTCACAGAAACTAGGCAACAAATGGCAACCACTACTTGGATGAAAAAATGTGGTGGTCTCTTTCAGCAATATCTCAAGGGGTTGCAATATCTACAAAAGGCACACTATGAAAGGGTTTTTAATTTGAATGCTAAAAATGAACATTGGGTGCTCTATTTGCTTAATATAGAAAAGGGCTATAAGAAATAGCTGTGTTGTACAGTGTGTAATCAATAGGGAGCCTACTGTTAGTATACTGAGGAACGCATAACTTATGTCAAAAGCTAAATATAATATAGAATTTGTACATGAAGAGTCCAGATGCATTAGAAGGAGATGAAAAGAGCTGTTGCCCAATGTTTCTGTGCATGAAGATTCAGTCTATTTAAAAAATATGTTTCCTGCAGCGGATGAAGTGCATGTATGCATATCAACAGGAATTGAGAGCACAGCACAAAAGATGGATAGGGAGGATAGACATGTGCTACTTGTAGCTAACAATATTGGCAAACTATTGCCAGGAGTGCACTTAACATTTCATGCATATAATGTCTTGCAACAATGTAAATTGCTGGGAGTTGCCAACTCCAGAGATCAGGTTAAAGCTTTACTATTAACAGTTAACTTAGACACATGGTCTTCCCTACCAGACCATGTTAAAGAAGGAAGAGCAGGTTACAACGAAACTGTAGATGAATTGCTAAAAATATTATATCCCTTTGACCTAGGCTTAATAGCAGCGTATAGAGCAAAACAGGAAAATAATGAGAATCCACTTCTTTATGCAAACAGGCTATGGTCAGCTTACTATGTAGGCAAATGGAGAAACGTACACAGAGAGGCCCCAGAGTACAAAACTCTCCTAATATCTAATGCCCATCCAAATTTTAAAATTAAATGTGGATTTTTTTATAAATCCTCTTAAAGATTCATATTAATGCATCATGGGCTGTATGCACAAGTATTTTTATGTAGTCAGAAGGTCTAATTCGGTGAAATCAAAGATATATCACCAGAGTACAAACAACAATATCTGTTTAGCAAGTCACACTACAGGAGAATTGGCCACCTTTTCAAACAGAAAGAGACACCATTACAATTACAGTGTCTCCAAAGATAAGATCTATAGGCATGGCCACGCAGTTACTAGTCAGAGGCAAATAGCCTCATGCTCCCCTTTGGATGTAAATTCCATGGAAAGGGATCTTAGATTACAGCACAGGAGATCAGTTCTGAAAGAACTTAAAGCAGAGTTCCGGCCAAATTTTTTATTTTTATTTTTTATTGATCCGAGCATTATTAATTACTAAATAAAAAAAGAGTATACAAGGTTAATTGTGGATGTTTATAAAATATAAATTTAATACTTACAAGTTTCTCTCTCCTGTTGTGGTCATTGTCATCATGATAGTGGGCATGTGAAGGCCAATTGATATCTCTTCCTGGATAAGCGTTGGAGAGGTGCATGCTGGGTAACCAGCATGCACCTCTCGATCTCGCGCATGCGCGATTCATCGGCGTCTGTAGAGCCGATTGTTTCTAAAGTTGCCATAACAATGGGTGGCAACGGAGGAAGGTCCTGCCCCATTGTTATGGCAACAAAGGGCTTTCTTCCCTTTTTAAAAATGGCGCTGTGATCCGCCTTAAATCGTGTAATTTCCTGTCAGGAAATAACGCAATTTTTTTTATCACAGTACTGCCCACAGACTCCTGGGAAATGACACATAATTTATAATTTCCCAGGAGCATAGGCGAGAGATTAGGAGGACTGCATAGCAACAGGGCATTTCTGGTAAGTATAGAAAAAAAAAAATTCCTCCAAATGTTTCTTTATAGGTTAAAAGAAGTCTGTTAATGGAAAAAAAATTCAGGGTGGAACTCTGCTTTAAGTTATTTACCACAATTACCTCTCTTGAAAATGAGATTGAACTACTGAAGTCGCATATTCATAATTGGGAAAATACCAATAAAATAATGGAAACATCACAACATGTTCTTAAGGTAAAATATGAAGCATGCCATGCAGATGTGGTACAGTGTAGGAAAGAACTGAAATATATAAAACAATCTTTTATCAAATTGTTAAGGTCCCACAGAAAACTGTCTGTTCCGTTCAAAGAGAAAATACAGGAGGGAGGCCCAACCTATCTATGTTATCTGCTAGGACTTCACCTTACTGGGAACAAACCTTAAATATAAGCAATGTAGAAGCAGCGAAAAGAAATACCAGATCTAATGTGTCATTCAGATGTCTATGATCTGATTAATTTATTTTCACCAGATCCAAGTGTGAATGTCAGTGAACATATACCAATGTAAATATGTAAATGTAACAGTGTGGTAGTGTTTGCTTTCTTTTTGTGTCAAAGAAAGGGACAAGGGTAATAACTTTTGTCTATAAGTTATATTTTCCAGGTGCAGTGAGCTCATTAAAAAGTATTTACATATTAAGCAGGTGTATGTATATAGATGTATATATACATAAATACACACACCTAACAAAGGTAACGTATATTAGGCTAGGTATTCAAACATGGTTATTATTAATACAGGTGTTTATCTTCTCCAAAGGATCAGAAGACTGCCATACATATTTAAAGGTATAGGCTGCAAGTATTGCTTAGTACAGAAGCTTTCTCTTGCTTTATTTTTATTTTTTTGTTCTTGGTTGTTTTTTTCTCCCATTTGCAGAAACACATAGTAATTCATGTGGAATTACATAAGCTCTTCTATCCATAATGTATGGGGTTCAATCTCAAGTAAAGTGTGTGTCTGGGTGATGTAGTGAAGATGTATGAATGGTCTATGTGTAAACAAAGATTTTTTTTTCTCAGGAGTGTGTACACACCATTGTTGGATGGCCATCAATAAAAAATGTGACCACATTAACGCTTGTGCTTTGTTTTTTTGTTTCTGTTGGTAATGAGGTCAGTACTAGTACCAGTTTACATTTATACCTTTTTTTTTTTTTTTTACAAGTTTAAATTTATTCTCGAATAAATAACCTGTGCATAGATATGAGATCTCGATCTCTATAACTCTGAGAAACTGTAGGGATTTTTTTTTCTTTTTCCTTTCCTGTGGCTTAGAGTGAAGTTTCATTCACTCTGACACTCGGAAAGTACATAATAATACATTACTTTGCACTTTGTGGCATCTTATGGGTGCAGTATGTCTTGTGTTTTGTTTTTCCTTCCAAATTGACTCATGTCCTGTTAACATGTTGTCTTCTTAGACTTTAAGTACTTACAAATCCACCAAGTTTTCCTATAACTTTTTTTGTCTGTCAGAGTACAGATATGTGGGTGTGTCTGTGCATTTTTGACTGTACTTACTGTTGATGGACTCATTATCTCTGCTGGAAGGTGGTTCCAAGCATCCACAACTAGTGTAGTCATTGGAAACCTCTCAGAGAGGTGGAGTGCGATGTTATTAATGGTTTTTGAGTTTTGTATTTTAGGGTAAATGCACAAACATGGACAGATAATCCAGAGCGGACCCAGAATGGGCAAATTACTTTGAAACACAGAGGACATTAAAGCATAGTTTTTATGTTTGTTTTAAGGAGAAGCCTTGAATGAAATTAATTGCAGTCAGGCCTAACTCAATTCTAAAATATATATATATTTTGGTGGTCTGTTTCATTAAACAGAGTTTCTGTTCTCTCTCTAATACAACTTCCTGCTTGACTTGAAAATTGATCTTCACTGAGAACCAATTAGTATGTTAATCACCACCGAGAGAGGGCGTTGCCTTTTATATAGCTGCAATGTTTGAAGGCAGTTTCAATTTTTTTTTTGTTTAACAAAATACAGATTCAATGCTCTTTAACAATTTAAAGAGAAAGGGGTATCACAAATCTCAGGATGAGGCAGCAATAAATCTGTACCTTTTTTAAAAAATTTTTGTTTAAAATGTATTTTTTTTCTTTTAATATTAACTATTTTTCTTTAGTTCTGATATCACCTTTATTTTTTGGTGATTCTTGAGTTTGGTTTCGTTATAGTGAAATAAAAAAAAAGAAGGGAGTATGGGGAACATTATATGGAGAACATTTAAAACAGTTAAAAATGTTGATATAGAATATTAAAGCTCCCCTATAGCATTTTGGGGATTGGGGCAAGTTCCAACAGTTCTGTTATTTTTTTTTTTTCTTATTCGACATTGGATAATTGTTTTATATAAATTTATGTCATTGTAGCTATTACCAACTATAACAATAGTAACAGTAACAGCACGGTGTAGCAACAGTCATGTGACTATTTTCTTTGTATATGTGACACACAATCCTCTCTACAGTCCTAATATGTGGCAGTCATCATATGTGGTCATTGGTCAAATTTTCTTTTTTGTGCCATAACTAATTTCAAAGAATATTGCTTGAAAATCATATAGATATACTGGGACTTGTGAGACTCATAGTGATTGGCAAATAGCAGGGAGTATAGTACAATTGTACTTAAGAGTAATTTAGTTTTAGTTTTATTGTTCCTGAAGCCACAAGTAACTGGTGACATCACACTTATCCTGAAATCAAATTATTTTTGTCCGCTTAGTTTGCACTGAGACCTCTTAAGGTTATGACCTCTTCTGTAGCCTGCTAAAGGCAGGACTCGCACAGTAGCTACACACGGTAGCCAAGGACAGAGCTATATGCACAAATGTTTGGCACCAGCCAAGGTTTTAGCCCATCAGGGTTGGTATAACAGAACACAGTTTCAGTAAAAAGCGGGGGTTTACACAAAAATTGAACCTCCGCTTTTCGGAACCCTCCCCCCCCTCCGGTGTCACATTTGGCACTTTTCAGGGGGGAGCGGGGTGCAGATACCTGTCTAAGACAGGTATTTGCACCCACTTCTGGGCATAGACTCCCACGGGAGTCTATGCCTCTTCCCGTACCGCAGCGCTGTCTGCTGGGACACACACGGGTCCCAGAGACAGCACGGACCATTCAGATTGCGCTGCGTGACTTGCGCATGCGCAGTAGGGGACCGGGAAGTAAAGCCACAAGGTTTCATTTCCTGATTCCCATACTGAAGATGGCGGCGGCAGCATCCAAGGACCGAGGGACGGTTCAGCCTCGGGTGCTGACATCGCTGGACCCTGTGACAGGTAAGTGTCCCTATTTTAAAAGTCAGCAGCTGCAGTATTTGTAGCTGCTGACTTTAAAAAAAAAATTCCGCCGGACTCCCTCTTTAAGGAGTGGTGAGTTGCGATGGCAACAAGATCCCCCTGGACACTTGAAGGGTCATACACACACACTGTGGCATTCAGCAGAAGGTGGGGCAGAGTTACTTACAGGCACATGACAATGGAGGAAGACAGATGGGTGATGAAAATCAGACAACCTGGGTGAAGGGCGTAACCATTCAAATTGTTACACGTGTCACTGGGGAAGGGTCTCATTATTATGTCACAGTATATCTATGACAATTCTAATCAAAGGTCCTTACTACTCAGAATTAAAAGATAAGCATTCAGTTGAATGCATATGTCTTAGAAGTACTCGTGTTTTTCTTTCCCTACCTTTGTCCACATTAATAAAGTCTAATCTCAGAAAGCCAAGAAAGCTGGTCCAAAGGCTGTTACTGTATGCTGTATCCAATTGGAATCACCACGGAAGGCTGTCCCAGAAGCAAGGGCAACATGACCAGATTGGCATTATGGACTTTCGTACTATTATTATTGGACTGTTGAGAACAAAGATTTTTTTTTTCTTCTTGTTTTTTTGTGTGTTTTGTCTCTTATTATTTTTATTATGGACTTATTACATCCAGAACAAGTGATGACTACCGATACTGAGATCCAAAAATGTGGACTGTAGAGATGGAGAGTTTAAAAGTTTTTTTCAAAGAGTTTTTATTTCAGAAGGCAAAGCCAAAAGCTCTAAATATTAAAGGAAATTACCCATAAACCATTATTTTATGTGTGGCCTTAGTTTTCACTGGCCACAAGGGGCCGACTGTTACATAATGGGTTTATGTGAAATCTCCATTAACAGCTCTAAATAATATTGCAATTAGAAATATATTTCAGTTAGAAGGAAATATATTTAAAGTATTGAGTGTTGTGTTTGTGTTGCGGTAATTCAAAGGTTGGTCTTTTGTTTTCCCTGATCATATCTCACCTGGGTAGTAAACAACAGCCTTCTTTGACTCATCCAATTAGGCTGTGCCCAATATACATTTACTAGGTACAGTGACCAATTAGGGAGAATTATATTAGCCACAGTACAGAAAGTAGGGGGGATATAACGCTTTGTGACCAAGCTAAATCCCTCTATGGTGTGGGACAGCAGTCACCACGGGCTGACCTGAAGTTAGCAGGTAATCTAACGCTATACTTGCATCTTATATTGTATTGTAAATATGGTTGCTGTGGGTAATTTGTAAATATCATGTAAGCCAGGGGACCTACACTGTACATTGTGTTGTAAATACTGTCTGGTGCGTAATTTGTATACATTATGTAATCCTATCAATAAATGTGTATTGCGGATGGTACTACCTCTTTTGTGTAAGATCTCTCAAATCTAGATATGTATATGTCCATACTACTACAATGATTGAGGTGTATGCACATATTCACAGAAATTAGGCAACATTACCAACCATTCAGTGTCCTCCACCCCTCTCTGCCAATCCCTCCCCTGGCTTCCCACTGGCCAATGAATATAATTCAAAACACTCACAATAACATACAAAGCCATTTACAACTCTGCCCCGAGCTACATCACCAATCTTAACTCCAAATATCCCCCAAACCATCCTCTCCGTTCCTCCCAAGACCTCCTGCTCTCTAGCTCCCTTGTCTCCTCCTCCCATGCTCGTCTCCAGGATTTCTCCAGAGCCTCTCCCATCCTCTGGAACTCACTACCCTAATCTGTCCAGTTATCTCCTACTCTGAAAACTCATCTCTTCAGGGAGGCCTATTCTGCCTTCAGCTAACAACCGAATCTTCTACTTCCCTCATAAATTCATCCCTCACAGTTACTACCCTTTGTTTCACCAGCCCCTCCCTATTAGATTGTAAGCTTGCAGGAGCAGGGCCCTCATAACCCTCTTGTAGTGATATGTATTGTTGCTGTATTGTCTCCCATTATATTGTAAAGCACTGCACAAACTGTTGGCGCTATAGAAATCCTATATAATAATAATAATAATAATTTTGCAAGCAGTTTTAGTAACTCAAATCCAGTGTGTCACTGTTGATCAGTGTCCGTACAGAGCACATACACTGTCATTTCTCACTTCTGAGTATAGAGAAGCATGTCATGAATTACTGTGCATCACTTGCAGTATACAGAACATACCCTATAATTAGTAAAGGGCATTGTTGACACTCTTAAGAATTCTGTTGGGCCTCTGCAGCACACATCTTGGTGCTTGCAACAGATTTATGTACCTGTTGGTGAATGGCTGAAAAGATTTGTTATGGGGTGGATAAAGGCTGATTGAGGGGTCTGAAACTTTAATTGCCCATCCAGCCCCCCTTGCTTATGATAGACAGCAGAGGACAGTGGGAAAAACCATAGTGACTATGAAATCTACCCACCGCTGTGGGAATTAATCTCTCAGTCTTTGTCTTACCAACCAATAAAGTAAATAAAAAACCACAACAATAAAGTTAAACACACAACACCCCCATAACTCTGGTCTTTCTGTACACCAATTTTGAGCTGTTTTATTTACCTCCATTTATGTTATCTTCAAACTGGAGGTAATTCTTTTGAAATTTGTTGCAGCATAATGACACATTGTAAAACTGACACAAAAAATAACTATATGAATCTGTACCTTTCGTTTTAGGAACTGTTTACAAAACTGTCACAATGCTTTCATGAATATGGTGAAGGACATTTTAAAGGTACCATACTACCAGAAAACTGTTGCTATTGCTTTATTGAATTCCCTCCCATTCTCTAATGATTTGCCTACCACTGACACTGATGCAGTGGTGTTTTTTCTTCCCAGTGACACACTGATGCATTTTATCCCTTCCAGTGACACCACCACCGCAGGGACATTTTTTTCCTTCTAATGACACAACCAACACAGGTAAAAATTTCATCATACTGATGCTTGGGAATTTCTTTTTTTCACCACTGTTAGCCCCATATTTTGCATAGAGACTAAAGTGTTCAATTCGATGTTGTGTGCCACAACCATTGGCAATATTCTGGAGCATGCCACAACCATTAAATATATTTCAGAGCAGCACGCTATATATGCCACTATTATCCTCACCACTTACCTTGCCTTCTATCCCACCCCAATCTTCAGGCATATTGATTTTCAAACGTTCCTAGGTATATGCATCACTATTATATCAAAATGTTCTTGGCTTTCATTAAAAAAATCTGGTCATATTTATTCAAACCTAAAAAAAAGGTTTTGGCTATAACTCTTTGTAATATAAGTAGTCCTTATCTGATATAGCTGTATAGCAACCTGAAAGGGCCATCTAACCCATCTATAGTACACAAATCTACTGTTATTTACAATGAAATTAAGGACGTTCTGCTTGATACAACTATATTTCCCAAAGTGTTGAATTGGTTTTAATAGGTCACTTAATCTTGGATGGAACTAGGAACATAGGCATGCATAACAGCTATTGCAAAAAGCATTTTTCAGAATGCAGTAGAAAAAGACTCCAAGCTTACCGCTAATGATAATAAGAAATGTTTCTTGAATGTTGAACCACGGAACCCAAATCTTCCAACTTATTAATTTTATGAACTCTCATGGGAAGTCTATCATGCTTCTTCAATAGGAATACCATTTTTTTATATGTGGAAGGACCGCTAACTTCATAAGTTATTTAACTCAGGAGGAGTGTGCTGTCTTTCCGTATGGGTCCATTTTTAATAGACCGTGGAGCTCTCTTTAAACCAATAGACGACTAACAATAAAAGCAAAATTGATAAATCCAAACAAAGATAATTATTAGCAGAAGAATGTAACAAAAGTAAACATCTTCCCTCTACAATGCCCTATGTAGGCTATCAAAAAAGGAAATTATGTTTTAAATGTTTTTTTATAACTAACAAAGGAAGTATATCTTTCATAAACCTCTTTGTGTTATTGGAGAACATTTCCTAAGCATTGCAGTGTTGAACCCATAACTGTCTATCAATTGTAAGGAGCTCAGTGTAAAGCATGAACTGTGCATGTCAAGATTGTAAGGACCTGTCAGTTATTGCAGGACTGCCAAATGAACAATGCACTAACTAGTGATGAGGATCTGGGCAGTTAAAGAATAAGTCAAATACATAGCACAAGGAAAGAAAAGGGTGGACAAAGCTGAGCAAAACAAGGACAACAAATGAATTTGTATGACAAAACATTAGTCGAGAAGTAATCCGGCTACTCCAAGGGGGGAGTTAAAACATTAATCCGTAAGGTTGTGTACTTGGTAAGCATGTTGTAACTTAATTATGATTTACATCAATAGGAATGATAAGATTGTTAATCAACACTGTGTCACTTTTTATCAATCAAGGGCAGCAAATCCTGGTAGATCCGCCCGGTAAATCCTTGGTGGAAAAAGAGGAAAGATTTAAATTCATGTAAGAGACCCTCAATTAAGGTGGTTTGGAAGATTCTTACAAACAAACCACCTTGACTTGTCAGCTGTTATCCTTAGTCATCATGCAAAGAATTTAAACTCTATAACTCATATGCTTCCAGTGGATCGAAAACGCATCGCCTTTTAACCTTGGATCAGCATTGCTGCAAGACAAGTAAATAAATAATTAAAATGTTATCATACCTCTCCTAACAAGCGGTGTCATGGAAAGCATATATTATGGCGAAATGCTCAACTTTTGCAAGATTGCCCTCTGCTGTAACTTTATTGGATGTACATTCTCTTGTCTGTGGTTGCTGACAACTATGCAGATTCCATTTGCTATAGGTTTGCTATTTTGCAATATAATGTATTTGTCTTTCTATTTGTATTTTCCGTTTTGTAATTCTATTCTTTTTCATACCACACATAATTTCAGATTTCAACATGGCAATAAAATATACATTACTGTAAAGTAAGACATTCAAAGCAAAGTCAAAGATGTATTGCATGTATCTCTCATGCTGTGCCCTCCGAAGACTAGGGTGAAAGAGCTTATATAATGTTTCATGGCTTGCCATTAAAATAAACAATGAGCAAATTTAAATTAATTTGCAATTCTATCATATTTTTTTTATTTTTTTTTTTTTTCTCAAAGACTTTACTTTTTTCTAAACTGTGCTAATCAAGTCTTTTGATGCAACAATTCCATTAAAATGTTTAAAGGGACTTTTGACATAATTGATCATCTATAATTGCTGTTATATAGAAGGATATAGGTTTTTTTTCACAATACCAACATAACAGCAGCAGACATACTATAGCACAGGTCTACTTTTTTTTATTAGAGATTGGAACCCCTTTAATGTTTGATAGGAATTTTAGGGTATACAGTAAAGCCAAGTAATAAAAAATATACTAAATGACTATGGGAACTTACACCATTTAAATCCCATCATTCATTATAAATGTCATGCCAATATTAGGCCTCATGTATTTCAGCTGAGCATTAGGAATTTACCACAGCTTTATTCTATGATGAGTTCCATTTCCAATGTGCAGTAACCCATAGCAACCAATTAAAATCATCCATCATGAGGTGGTCTGATTTTAACACAGTGGATTCTGATTGGTTGCACTTAAGAATTAGCACTTAGGAGTTAGCACTCCTTTACTGAAGCAAGCTGTTTGTACCTTAATTTTCATTTCCATGACAACCGTGCTGCAGCTTTACCAGAGACAATGGCAACTGTTATCTTTAAGCAGAAGGATGCAGGTTGACAGTAAAAATAAACATATAAAAAAGAGAAAACAGATCATGCATATGGCTGTTTACGGAAAAAAAAAAATGCTTTCCCTAACTTCCCTCTGTAGCTGCGGATGATTGGCTATAATATTATGTGCCAACAGTAGGGCTAGAAAATTGCTGTCAATTATCCAGAATGAAGCTCCAGGCAATGTAATAGCTGTATGTGACTGAAAACCATTTGTTGGACTTTTGAACTCCAAGCTACACATAGGCAGTATAATTAATTGAGGGACAAGTATAGGTAATCATATTAATGCAGCAACAGTATTGATATAGCTATAGACAGTCCATATGCTTGGCTGTAGAACCGGGGGGAATAGTGCCGGTTTGATAGCCACTTGGTGCTCAGACTGTAATGAGCAATGAGCAAACTGCTGAAAAATTGATGCCGCCTGCAGATTGCACAATCCACTGAACAGCAGGGGGTCGGCTTCTTACATCTCCTACTCCTGGTATAATATGCTAATTTCTGCTAGAGCGTAAGGGTAAAGCAAAAGAAGAAAAGATTTCACAAAAGAAGGAAAAAATGCTAATGAATACCACAAAGATGACTGCAGAGAAATCCTAGAGCTTTGTATGGATTAACTGTTGGAGATGTCCTTGTCAAATTTTAACCCCTTTTTTATTCCACCTATGTATTTTTACTATACATCATATAAGTGCGTTGTGTGGCTTGGGAATTTATCATGTGCAATAAACATACTGCAACGCTCATTTATTGTTATCAAGCAACATGTTGCATGTACCTGTTCCAAGAAATAGGGTGTGTGTGTGTGTATGTATAAATAGATAGATAGATAGATAGATAGATAGATAGATAGATAGATAGATAGATAGATAGATAGATAGATAGATAGATAGATAGATAGATAGACACAATGTTTTTATCCCAGGACAAAACATGTTTTCAACATGTCACAAATATGGGGTATACAAATGCAAGTGTAAAGGTACCATGTTTTCAAAGCTAACAGTCTACAAAAATATAAAACAATATATGCTTCATTTCAAAGCAGAAAGCAACCAGCAAAATATGATTATTCAACACATATGTACATTGTGTATAAATTATAGGTGCATTTAAACCTTCATATAATACCAAATAGCATTCACATGCATGCCAATAATACACTTTCAAATATTGATGGTAATATTAATAATAATAATAATTCATTTGGATGATTTGTGACATCTGTGTATGTTCATTTGCCTGCGGTTCATTTGTCAGAATGAACCATGGAAAATTTGAATCCTTTTTGTTTGCATATAACATCTTTGCATACATATAGACTAATCAAGGGTTGTATTACTCTGTATAAAAACAACCACAGCAAAGAGAAAAGTCAATCAAAGGCTATTTAAAATATAGATAGATAGATAGATAGATAGATAGATAGATAGATAGATAGATAGATAGATAGATAGATAGATAGATAGATAGATAGATAGATAGATAGATAAAAGAAAAAAATACAGACAGATCTGTAATCTATCCATGCACGGAAAATCTCTTTCTAACTTTTTGTTAGGTGGCTAAAAAGGGCTTATTTCAAGCATTAAGCTTGAAGATGAAGAATGACAAACCATGTCCGCATTCACCGGCCAATCTTCAGAAAGAAAATGCAGAAATAAAGCATCTCATTCTTGCACCTCATTTCTGTAGCGTCCCCGTACTCTGCAGGGAGCCTGGCAAAATAGCAAACTGTAAGTACTTCCCATTTTGTCTAACTGAGGTTTTTTCCTCCATTTGTGACATATCGCCATTAAAACAAATGATAAAATATGTTCTGTCACTGTTTTCAAATATGCTTGCTTATTCTTGAGATTTCAGCCACTTTTAAATACCCCATATGTCATTTCACAATTCTGTTTAAATAAACAACATAGATTTTAAATTTCTAAAATGAATAGACATCTGTTGTTTCTAATGAAAACACTAAAATAGCATAACATGCTATCTTCATTTACAAACTATTCTAAAATTACCGAGCTGAAAAAAGGAAATAGATAAAAAAAAAAAATGTCTTAAACAGTAGGTGTAGTAAAGATATATGTTTGTGTATAATTGATATGCATGTTTAAAATGTATTGTACTTTTGATATGAAGGTTTTACAGTAAATAAAGTCAGATTTCTTGAAAATGTGTATCAATTGCTCCTTTATTAAAAAAAGCGTGGCGAACCAAATTATGTTAATAAGAGAGGTGATAAAGACAATGGTGGTGATTGTAATAAAAGTGAAAATGGTAAATGTTATAACCAATATCATTTCACATTGCTAGATGGAGAAAACAATTTGGAGCTTGTTGATAAAAGGTACAGATGGCAGGCCTTTTTCTTTGGCTATTGGAAGCAAGCGGAACAGTGAAAAGGTTTTGGAAGGGGCCTACACCGTACTGATAAATTGATAAGTCAAAGTGTGAACATTCTTCCAACTCTCTGTATATGTTCCCATAGCTTAAGAATCAGAGTGAGATAAGCTCCATTTAATATGGGTGCATGTGATCATCCTTTGTGTTCCACCGACACAGTAGGATACAATTCATAGAAGAGGGGAAAAAAGGCCTAAAAAAAGACACTATAATGAGATGAAAGAAAAATCTTGAAAATTCAGCAGCAAATATTCCGTGGATTTCGGCAAGCAATTTTTTTTTGTTTTGTAAACAATTTGTATGCAATCCTGGCATATACGAGAACTTTAAAATAAAAAAAAGTAAAAAATGTAAAAAATTAAGTAAAACAGTAGTGCATACAAGGTAAAGCTGGGATGTTAGTACCAAGTCAGGAAAAAAAAATAGGTTAGTAGGTACAAAAAAAACCTGCGGTTGCCAAACTTAGAAGAAATAAATCAACAAGAACCCACACAGGGAAATAATGCACAACATCTCACAAATGCATTTAAAAAATTGCTGTTTTTTTTTTTTTTTAAGCTAATAAAAATAATTTTCCATTTGGAAACCGATAGTCACCTTACTAGCATGCAAATCGGGAATATATATATATATATATATATATATATATATATATATATATATATATATATATATATGAAAAATATAGAAGTATAGTTACTTAAAATACTTTCTAGCACTAAGCAGCTAAATATATAATAAAATATATATATCTACTTATCTATACTTAGGATTTGTCCTGTAAAAAGGGAAGCTATGGATTTCGGGCCCGTGCTGAGGAAGCAGAAAGCCAGAGATCAGGTTGGCAGTCAAAGCTTTGTGTTAACCCCCTCTCTGCTATAAAGAACCTGACATTGATTCAATAAGTGAGGCAGAACCCTCTGGAAGAAGCAAAATAAGAGGTTTAACCAGCCAGAACATTTCAATGGGTTTAGTACTGTGCTTTGGCCACTTCATTGAAGCTAATAAAGACATACACAGAGGAGCTGAAACCGCAAGGATGATTTATTATAACTCACAGAGCTACCTTACAGGGTCGTATGATTTATATGTTTCTTTAAAGTTAATGTTTCTTAGCATCACTTATTTAACATTAAGTAATCAGTAACATTTTTCTCATAGCATTAATATAAATCCGCTGCACAATAAAACACCAAACTTTGTAAGAAGATATTAGAAGATACCTTTTAAATATTCTGTTAAAGGTTCTTCCATCCTTAGAATGTTTCCACATTTAGCAATTGTCAAAAAATTCTATTTTCATTTTCAGAAACAGCTCATCACACATAATAAAATACCTCATAGTAGGTATTTCAGACTCTGAAGAGTTCATATACAGATGTAAGCTGGAAAGAATTTAAACATATTGTGTGTGTGTTGTGAGTGTTTTTTGGTGGCCTATTTACTAGAATTGGAAAAAAAGTTATCCACAAAAGTGAAGACCATAATGCCCAATTCGATCCATTATTTTATTTTCTCAAATACTTAAACCTGATGGGTAACCCTGGGTAAGTTATCCACTTTTGTGGAAAATTAAATTTTTTATGTTCATCAACATTGTCTGTATAGAGCTTTTTGTATGCTATATTGCCAAATATGTTCATTTTATAAAGAAACAACAGATGGGGGGACAACCAAGAAACCTAAGCAAAGAAAATTTGGTTGGGCTTTGACGTCTTTTTTAAACAGCTACACTGGTGGTAATGGGACATTATAAATAAGTACCAGAACCTTAAAAGATAAGGTAGTACAAGGAGAATTGTCACATCATCCCCACCCCCCACCAGTGATAATTTATAGTCCTTATCCCTGTCCCTTACTGTATACCTTATCCCTGTTTTTTTTATTGTATATTGTATACACATATTTTTACATTATCCCTGTTTTCAGTGGTCCCCATGCACACCATTCTTATTGCATATCAGCCATAGCCTAAGTAATGTAAGGATAGTGGTGGAAAATAATTGGATCAGGCCAAGTACGTGCTTTAAACAAAGCTGGTAGCTTATGCACTTTGGCTTATTGTCATTTTAAATCCCCAATGCACTTAAGGAAGACAATCTTCCTTTTAACTTCAAGTATTTATAATAGTCATAATCATATAAATTGAAATCACCATCAGTAGGTTTATTACGATCAAGCTGACAATAATGGTTGTGCATGCTTTTAATTATTTGTTGCAGCAGTAGTAGTAAATGTACTATCAAAATGTGAAAAAGGTAATGCGAAAGCACTATGTTGTTAGGTTCACAATGGCATTTGAGAATATTTTAGAATGTTATCTCATGAAAATGTAACAATAATTTTTATCTGATACAAAAAGAGCACCAGTCATAAAAGAGTAAATCCAAATGAAATTTACGTTAGTACAACTCACAGGTGGTTGTTTTTAGACATTGGTAAAAATGCTTCTGAGAACCTATACTTATTGGCTTTACCTACAGCCTCCAAGAATTGGAATCCCATTGAGATGTAATTTCAAAGTATGTTCAGTGTTAAGAAATTCACCAACATAAATTGAAAGTATCTATTATCATAGAAGAATGTGTTTTTTACCCTACATCCAGGAGTGACAGGTACCCAGCAGCTCAGAAGTACCCATTGTCAGCCAGATAAAGCCTGTAAGCTAAGACCTTCAGCATCTTTGCTGAAAACATGTAATTTATATTTTGAAAAATATTGCTGTAATATATCCTATTCACCATTCCCTACTATAGTTCTCTGCAACAATCAGGCCTACATTATCAAAGAATTATACCATTACTGCAGAATATAAATTTTTCTACTCACTGAGCCCTAAATACAATGCAAGTTGGCTACGGTACCATTACAAGCTAATTGACTTACTGGACTTTGGTTGCTTACAAATGTAAAGTGGTGATCTGTATGCTGATCTTTAATCCAAGTCCATCAGTGCCTCACATTCAAGTGACCTTCTCTAATTAAAAAAAATGCATAGCATTGAAGCAGTCTTTACAAACTGCTGACGTTTGAAAGTGCTGGCATCGCAGTACAAATCTCCCCACCATGTGTGCCTATTGTTATTAGGGGCATTTTGCTATGCAATAATGAAATATGTATTTTTCTCAACCTCAGCTACTGATGACAGATGAATCTGGCAGTTAGGAGTTGGTGAATACTCTTTGCTCATATTTGGTGTATTTACCATGTTACCTATTATAGTCAGTTACAACTTAAAGAACCATTGCTCAATGCATTTTCTTGCAAACAGAATTTCTGACTTAGAATTGAAGGTGTGTATCATATCCTCAGGAAGATTTTAATCTAGGCTATGTTCTTCTCACCTTCTACAACATACAATAGGGGGGTTCTGTATAGCTTTCAGATTCAATCACTGGGTAAAGTATAATACTCAATATCATTCTGTATGTCAAAGCTAAGCAATGTATATACAGTATATGCAGACCACAACCAAGAAGCCAAAGCTACTGGAAAGGATATCTGCATAGACACATTGAACGATGGTGATGCTATCACTTTCTTATTTAAAAAATCTCATGCATTTGTGGTATTCAGTAACACTTGGTCTGCATTCACTGAAAACAAATTATGAATTCTGAAAATAAGAAAGATATTAATACAATGCTCCTACTCATGCCCTACTCATGTTGCTATTATATACATTGCTTACTATGTAAAATCATTTAGATGATTAAACTAGTAATGTATTTAAACTATATGTTTCCCCAATAGATATGTAAGAAAGATCAAGTCTATTTACATATTCTTATCAGCTTAAGTGTAATGTTTTTAAACCATTTTTTGTTGAAGTATGTAAATATTTAGGTAAATGGGGCAGCCATATTTGCCTATGACATACGCAGACTCCTATTCCTGCTTTACAATACTACATCCTAGATGGGCTTTAGTGCTCTTCTCTTGTCAAAATGGGAGGCATAGTTACTGTACTAAAATACTGAAATACAGAGTGTTAATCTGCATATTTGTATACCGAATACAATAACAATGATACGAAAGAGTAAACAAATGAGAAAATTAAATAAACTATTAATTTATGATCAACAATGCAGTAATAACTGAAAAATGTGTTTACTGAAAATACATTATACTGTATATACCTTTCAATGTACATGCATTAGTTTGTAGAAGGCATCAGTATATCCCAAATGGGTATACTGATTGCTCTAGTGGGTGTTAAAGACCTATACTATAGATAATATGCATATTATTTTTTAAGATAATATTGAAAAGAAAATCCTGAAAATTCAAACACAAAGTAAAAGTGTGGATTTTATAGTCTAGAGGGAATGGGGATAATGCCTGGTAAGCATTACACGTTTGTTTTAAGCCTATAACCATAGTGAGAGGAAAGAGGAAGAAATAGATATATGTTTCAATGATGTTTAGGGCCACTTTAAGGGGTTAAATGTATGACTTAGATAAATAATGACACTGTATTGCAAATACAGGCATGAGGTCTATTATCCAAAAATTCTTGGATCTGGATTTTTGTGCAAAATGGCTATTTATAAAAGTTTGGGGTCAAAGCTTATTTTATATTAAATAACACTGATAAACCAGCTTCATAAAACAGCATAGTTTGACAGTTGGGCTGCCTTATTGTTTATTGATAGTTTAGCAGTGATGAATTAGTTGATTTGATGTGTTAAGGAAGCAGATTGTTGTGTAAAGCATATTTAGAGAAAACCAGATGAATTGTTTTTCTTGGCTTCCCATAAATTAAAAATGTCCTGGAAATATATCCTGTACTACATAGCAATGATAATACTTACTAATACCTCCATGATTGGATATGCTGATACCTCCAGATGTAAACCAACTACATGGGGTGAGAAGTCATACCACTCTTCTCAGACAAGGTTATGTCTGTCCTCTGTATAATAAAAGTTAAGTAATTCACTTGTGAATGTACACAAAACACAAAAACAGAATGGAGGTCACACACTGAACGACAAAACAGTAGGGTTAATGTGTTAAAGATAAAGAAAAATATATGTAACAGAGACATAAACGTTATCTAACACACAAGGGGGTTGGTTTACTAAAGGAATATAGGCCGCTTGCTTAGCTTGAGCTTTCAATTTGCAAGAGAATTGTCACCTAGCTTTGAGAATGAGGTGAAGCTCTGCGGATGTTAACCATCTAATCATGTGCAAGAAAAAAAAATGTATTTTTTATGTTTTCTTACACCATTGTGTATTCTTTGCACAGTGAATTTTTATTCACATTCACTAAGCTAAGTGAAAGGTTTCTTGCAAGGTTAAATTTCTCTTTGCTAAGTAACAAACCTAAACTTTAGTAAATCAACCCCTCAGTTTTCCATCATCCATCCTCAAATACCACCAATAAGTCATGTTTGTGAAACTGTCTTCACTTTGCATCAAGCTGCTTCATGCGGGGAAAACTTTCAAAACACACCTCATGGGGGACGGTTGGCAGTTCAGAGTTAAAAAACAATGATATTTTAAAGGCACTAATACACATTAATATAAAAAAACTAGTGCTACTGCTAAAACTATATCATATATAGTTAAATATTTATTTATATATATATATATATATATATATATATATATATATATATATATATATATATATATTATATATATATATATAATTTTATATGCCTAGAAATGGGTAATAGTAACACAATAACCTTATATTACGTACAAATGGGCTTATCTGTAGTTAATGAACATTTTGATGGGCAGTGCAGTTTGCCTTTCTGTTTAGCATCCTATGTGCCCTACTATACGATGCGATTTGTGGTAGTACTTCATACCATTCAAATACCGGTGTTGTATGGGTTAACCAATGAGTACTCTTATGCCAGGAAAAATCTTTGCTGTCGGTTGCAAAGATTTTTAAGTATACTTGATAATCTCTGCACAATCTCTATTCATTGCATATCACTTGGGAGGAGACTTGTTCAAAC